>NC_057746.1:13718145-13736639 GCF_004010195.1 Chiloscyllium plagiosum | reverse complement strand
GTATGGAGTCAGCTATTACGAGGGGGCATAGCTTTAAATTAAGGGGGGGTAGATATAGGATTGAAGTTAGGGGTAGGTTCTTCACTGAGCGAGTCGTAAGTTCATGGAATGCCCTGCCTGTAGCAGTGGTGGACTCTCCCTCTTTATGGGCATTTAGGCGGGCATTGGATAGGTATATGGAGGATAGTGGGTTAGTATAGGTTAGGTGGGCTTGGATCGGCGCAACATCGAGGGCCAAAGGGCCTGTACTGCGCTGTATTCTTCTATGTTCTATGTTCCCTGCGCAGGTTCGAGTCCTGCTCGCAGCGTTGATTTCTTTGGAAATCGCTGCTTCATGGTTACAGTTTTGAATATATTGTAGTCTGAGCTTCACGTTTAATTCAGTCAATTTCGAACTGTAAAGAATCTGAAGTAATTTGAAAACTGGACAAGTCATCGAAAAGAATAAATTAAACGTCGAGACAGAAAAAAAACTCATCAAATTCTATCATGAGTAACTTTCAATGCAAGTAAAGAATAATCGCGAAATTTGGATGTTCGGATGGGAATGAAGCAAAATAAGAAGCATTGTACAACATGTAACTGCAAAGGATGAATGCTTCATTTTCTACGATCTGTTGAATAACAAGCTGAGATAATATTTCAGACCCACAATTTGAGATTATTCCACATTAGCATTGTCACAGAGTCATACAGATGTAGAGCAAGGAGACAGACCCCTCGGTCCAATTCGTCCATGCAGGCCAGATATCCTAACCTGATCTATTCCCATTTGCCAGCACTCGGCCTATATCCCGCTAAACACTTCTTATTCATAAAATCATCCAGGTTTCTTTTAAATGATGTAATTGTACCAGACTCCACCACATCCTCTGGCAGCTCATTCCATGTATATACCACCCTCTGAGTGAAAAAGTTGTCCCTTCGATTCCTTGAACAGCTTTCAACTCTAATCTGAAAATGTGTTGCTGGAAAAGCTCAGCTGGTCATGCAGCATCCAACGAGCAGGAGAATCGATGTTTCGGGCATGAGCCCTTCTTCAGGATTGTACTTCACCCTTCTTCTCCTTATTTCAGGCTTATGCGTGAAACGTCGATTGTCCTGCTCCTTGGTTGTTGCCTGACCTGCTGCGCTTTTCCAGCAACACATTTACAGTTCTGATCTCCAGCATCTGCAGTCCTCACTTTCTCCTTCAACTCTAATCCTAAACACATGCATTTTAGTTTTGGACTCCACCACCCGAGAGAAAAGATCTATTCTATTTACCCTATTCATGTTCGTCATGATTTCATAAACCTCTATAAAGTTACCCCTCAGCCAGCCCCAACCTATTCAGCCACTCTCTGCCACTCAAATCCTCCAACCCAGGGAACGTCCCTGTCAATCTTTAGTCAACCTGTTCAAGTTGCGCGACATGCTTCTGATAGGAAGGAGACCAGAATTGTGCACAATATTCCAAAAGTGACCTAACCAGTGCCCTGTATCGTCGCATCATGATCTCCCAACTACAATACTAATGCTCTGACCAATGAAGGGAAGAATATTAAGCACGTTCTTCACTATCCTATCTACATGCGACTCTGCTTTCAAGAAATTAGGAAGCTGCACTCCGCGGTCTCTTTGTTCAGCAACACTTCCAAAAACCTTGCCATTAAGTGTAGATCTGTAAAAATATCACAGTGGACAATAGGTGTTCCCTGAACGAGTCCCCAGTTTTGCGCTGCAGCACTCTGATATGGAGGAGACCACACCAGGAACAGCAGATGCCGTAAATCAGGCTTGAGGAAATCCAGGAAAATCTCTAGTAGATTGGAGTAAGTCTTTGGGCCCTTGGAGGGCGATAAGAGACAGCAGAGTAAACTAGAGAGCGAGTAGCAGAGATTATTTGTCATTTCTACCATATACATCTGACACAATAAAAAGAAGGCAATGTTGCTCCATGTCCAAATTGCTATTTGAAAACCGTCTACACGACAGTACCGTCATACAGAGGGCAGCTTAAAGTGCATAAAACGTGCATGCAAGACAGCGCAGTTATTCCTGACAAGTCAAGACAATAGATACAATGGTGGACAAATTACAATGTAACATTGAATGATCGTTAATAAAATATTATTTGAGCAGCCATTCAAAACATCATCCAAAAATTGCAAATGGAAGAGAGTGTGATCATACAGTGTCAAGACGTCTGATGGCTTAGGTGAAGAAACTTTTGCAGAGTCTGGATGTGAGTGATTGAATGCTCTGGTTACTTTTGCCAGATGGCAGGAGTCTGAAGAATTTGGATCAAAGTTCTGTGCGATCGTCCACAATGCTGTAGATGCAGCGTGTGGTGAAGATGTCTGTAGAGGAGAGATGATGATTTCAATAAAGGCAAATTACTGCGGATGCTGGAATCTGAAACCAAAAGAGAAAATGCTGGAAAATCTCAGCAGGTCTGGCAGCATCTGTAAGGAGAGAAAAGAGCTGACGTTTCGAGTCTAACTGACCCTTTGTCAAAACTAAAAAAAAGGGAGAAATAGGGAAGTATTTATACTAGGCTGAGAGAAGGTGAATCATTATTCCAGAAGCAAAGGTAGCAATAAATTGTAACTGAGGAAGGAAATATGGCTGTGGAAGCGAGTAAATAGTAAATTTAGCAAATTTATTGCTACATTCATAGGCGGCACGGTGGCACAGTGGTTAGCACTACTGCCACACCGCACCACTAGGCGACTGACTGAGTGGAGTTTGCACATTCTCCCCCTTTCCTCCGGGTGCTCCGATTAAAAATGTGCAGATCAGCTGAATTGCCCGTGCTAAATTGCCCGTAGTGTTAGGTGAAGCGATACATGTAGGGATGGGTCTGGGTGGGTTGCGCTTTGGCGGTTTGTTGTGAACTTGTTGGGCCGAAGGGCCTGTTTCCACACTGTAAGTAATCGAATTTGCTTCTGAAGCCATGACTCACCTTCTCTCAGCCTAGTATAAATACATCCTTATTTTAGCGATCGTATTAAGGTGTCCTCAAGACAGTGCAATTCCGAACCAGGCAGTGATGCAGCTGCTCAGCCTATTCTCAATTAACCCTGTTTAGAATATGGTGAGGATAGGGGGTGTAAGATAGGCTTTCCTCAACCTTCGCAGACAGCAGAGATGCTGCTGGGCTTTCGTGGCTATGAAGGCCATGCTGAGTGACCAGGTGAGATTATCTGCCAGATGGATGCAACGAAATTTGGTGCTCTTTACAATCTCCACGGGGGAGCCATCGACATCCAGCAGAGAGTTATCGCTCTGTGCCCTCCTGAAGTCAACATCCATCTCTTTTGTTTTGTCCACGTTCATAGACAGGTTGTTGGCTCTGCACTAGTCCGTTAGCACAGCATCTTCTCTCTTTATGCTTGCTGTTCATTCCTGTGATTGAGACCCACTACCGCCGTGTCAACAGTGAAGTTAATAATAGAATTTCAGTTGGACATCAATGCTCAATCGTACGAAAGCAGTGTGAACATCATCGACTGAGCGCACAGCCCCGGGGTTTCCCCGTGCTCAGTGTGATGATTTTAAAGATGCTGTTCCCAATCCAGGCTGTCTCAGGTGTCACAGACATTAGCGTCCAGTTACAGAGGAACTTATTCAAGCGCAATGCACTCAGCTTTCCAAACAGGTGCTGACGAATGATACTGCTGAATGCAGAACTGAAGTTAATGAACAGCAATCTGATGTAGGTGTTCTTCTTCAACAGGTGGGTGAGGGTCAGATGTTGGGTGGTGGAGATAGCATCATCTGTTGAGCGGTTGGAACGATGCACACACTGCAGAGAATCCAGTGAAGGTGGGTTTGGGCGGTGGGCAGCAGGGTCCTAATATACCTCATCACGGGCCTCCCGAAACAATTCATGATGTTTAGTGTTAATGCAAAGGGGCAGTAGCCATTGAGGCAAGACACTGAAGACTTCTTCGGCACAGGGACGATGGTAGTGGCCTTGAAGCACGTTGGAACTACGACACAACTCAGGGAAATGCTGTCCAAGATGTCCAAGACAACATCCACCAGCACGTCAGAGCATCCTCTGAGCATTCTGCATGTGATGTTATGTGGACCAGCAGGCTTATATGGGTTGACTCTGCATAGAGTTTTCCTCACGTCAGTCGTGATAAGACTCAAAACCTAGTCATTGGGAGGGGAGATGGTCCACTTAGCATCCACATCATTCCATGCCTCAAACCATGCAAAGAAGTTGTTCAAATCATCCGGGAGTATGGATATTACCAGCGCAAGCAGGCGATGCTATGCTGTGGCTGTTAATGGTCATAATACTCTTCTACATGCTCTGCATATTGCCGCTGTCCTGAAAAAGGTTGTATATTCTCTGTGCGTATGCAAGCTTTGACTCTTTGATGGCCCATGATCACCATCTGTAGTTGCCTAAAGGGGTGTCTTGGTGAATATGTGCACGAAAATCATAGCCTCAATTAGCACTTTTAAAAATAGAATAATTACACTGCGGAACCAGGTCCTTCGACCCCACAAGTCCACACCATCGCTGCAAAGAGTAACCCAATCAGACGCATTCCGCTACCCAATTATCCTGTATTTACGGGTGACAAATGCACCTAACCTTGAAAACTGTGGGAAATGTCACGTGGTCAGTTCCGCTAATCTGCACATCTTCAGATTGTGAGAGATTCTTACACCATCATACACGAGAAGTTCAGGAGCAGGAAAAAGAATAGAATGAAATGCTTCAATGAGCTATTTCGCACTCACTACATCTGAGTTATGATAAAAGGCGTGCTTGGCATTTTGTTCTTGTGACGGTGACTAAAAGTAGGAAAGAATGAACTGAGCTAGCATGCAGAAAGACTTTTTTTGATGCGCGCTCCCAGTTTCTTCAGAACAGAACCTTTTTGCAAGCTGGACTTAGGATTGAAAAATGCAAAAAAAAAAACAGCATTCTTTCAATGTCTGCTTCACTCCATGGGCATCTGTCCACAAATTAACTTATTATTTCGTGCAATATTTTAAAGTAACCCTTATTTTCAATGCTAACATTGTCCATTCTGGTCTCACGCTGGTGAGTGGAGATACGTGTTACAATTTCACCATTTGATTCACCAGTGTCATTTAGGGTGGCGGATCAGCTACAATATAACGCCAGATCCACACGCATCTCATTCAAACTCAATGTCCTCTGAGCAACTAGGGATGTATTATAAACGCTGACCTAGATAGTCACATAATCATCCCATGAAGGTTTTTTTTTGAAAATCAACAGTGAGACTTAAGGGAATGGAATACACGAGGTGGAAATGTCCTGGAAACAAAAACAACTGAGGCATTCAAGAGAGCATTGGGTAATGATGTGGACAGAAATCGTGTGCAAAGTTACGGCGAAAAATCATGAGATATTCATGAAGTAATAATTCTCATTTAACAATCGCTACCAGGCACGTTTCAGAGGAGGTTCACTAGAATGGTCCCAGGAATGAAACGCTTCACACATGAGGAACGTTTGATGACTCTGCGTCTATACCGTGTGGAGTTCAGAAGAATGAGGGAGTATCTCCTTCAAGAATAAATAATACTGAATGGCCAAGGCAGAATAGATGTTGGATTTTTAGGAGAAACTGGTACCCGAGTGCGTAGCTTTAGGGTAAAGGGAAGACGTTTTTGAACGGAGTGAAGGAGAAACCTTTTCAGACAGAGTGGTGAATCAAGGGAATTCATTGCCACAGAAGGCTACAGAAGCCATGTCATTGTGTATATTTAAGACTGAGGCAGATTAATGAATAATAATGTGAATCAAGGATTACGGGGAGAAGGCAGGAGACTTGGATTGAGAAACTGATCAGCCATGATTGAAAGGAGGAGCAGACGCAATGGGTTTAATTTCGTAATTTCTGCTTCTATACCTTATGGTCTAAGACATATACAATGTCGCCCTTTTCCGCCATAGCAATGTTGTGATTCTATGATCTGTGTCTTCAGTCCAATCACTCCTTTATCTCCGTCTGACTACATGCGCTCCGAAGTATAGTTAACTTATGGAAGGGCAGAGATAGCCTGAGTCGGGAATTGAACCCGGGTCTCAGGCGCTGTGAGGCAGCAGTGCTAACCACTGTGCCACCGTGCCACCCACCGTGCCACCCAATGTTACCAGAACTCTGGACCCTTATCCGCAGGGCAGTTTTTAAGCGTATGAGACGTGGTCTGTATATTTACTGACAAAATGGAAAAAAAAAAGTTAAATTAATTTTATCGATAAAAGTGTGTTTTTGGGACCAACGGAAGAGCCCTGTATGAGAGAGAATGTTAGGCAAAACTGAGAACTGCAGATGCTGGAGTCCTGATGAAGGGATTTTCTGATGCATTCCTGATGAAGGGCTTTTGCCAGACACGTTGAATTTCCTGCTCCTCGGATGCTGCCTGACCTGCTGTGCTTTTCTGAACCACTCTGATCGAGAGAGAATGCTGTCAACGGAGCAGGTTCACTCTGAATGAAGTATCTTTGGAGTGTCCGCAGGTAAGTAGGGAAAAGACAGAAGAGAACGAGTGGGCGAGCTATTCTGGAAAGCCTGCTCCACTATTTAAGTTGACCACGGGGGCTCGAACACGCCTAAGCCTTGTGCAGGCATAACCACATAAAGTTTCAGGCCGTTGTTAATTAGAAAAATGAACAAACACAACTTTAAAGGCACTCAAAGACCGAATATTCAAAGCTCACTGCAAAGGAGAATTGCAAGATTTCTTTAAGCTTAGACTAAAATCAAGTAATCTTCATTGTGGTCATAAATCACAATGCCTTATTTTAACATATTGTCTGCCTGTTTCTAGATTCCTTCATGAGGGAACACAATTTAAATGCGTCATCCTGTTTATCTCTTCAAATATTTTGCAACTTTCGATGAGATGACCTGTCATGTTCTGAATCTGTAAAAAAATTAAGGCCAGATTTGCCCAATTGCAATTCACAGGACAAATGCCCATCTATGCTGTCAAGGCTAATGAACATTCGTGGTATTCCCTGTACGACAATAGCATCTTTCCTAAGTTGAGGATTATAAATCCCCAAACTGCACTCCAAGTGCGGTCTAACCGCCCTACCATACATTGGAAATTAGACTTATTTCTCGTGCCCTGAAATCTTTCAACTGGAAAGGTTGTCATTCACCAGCTTTCACAACAGATTTCTGTAACTGCCTCTAGACGTCAATGACTTATTAAAAACGACGCCAATGTGCATTTCTACAAGTCATACATCAGACTTTCTACATCAAATACTTTTCAAGATGTTACCTGTGAAGAAATAATCTACGCACCTTTCCCACCTGCCAAGTATGATAAAGTCAATTAGTCACTATTTATTAAATCATGAGGGAAATGGATAGAGTGACCAGACAATGTGAGGGAACCCAAAACGAGAGACCATAGGTTTAAAATTACAGGGTAAAGATTTAAAAGGGAACTAATGGGGCAACTTTTTCACGTGTCTAGAATGAGCTGCCAGAGAAAATGATGGAGACTCGCACAACTGCAACATTCAATGATATCTGGATGGTTATACGAGTAAAAAGGGTTTAGAGGATGTAGGCCAGGTGTTGACAAATGGGATCAGGTTAATTTAGGATATCTGTTCAGCATGGTCAAGTTGGACCGAAGGGTGGTTTTCCATGCTGTATTGCCGTATGACATGATGACTCCAGAACAACCGCAAAAAAAAATGCAAATGACTCCCGTCAAGTTGGTTTCCAGTTCCAAATCTTCGGTCAATTTTCCTCTCTTATACTGACAAGTTCTTTACCTGATATCAGAATTTAAGAGTTTCATTTTTGAACCATTCCTGTAAGTCGGTTCTGTGTTATTTCTAATTCCTTTATCTTTTCTCTAATGTGGTCCAGTGTTTTGGTACTTAGCTTGGATGTTTCTGATATCATATTGCGCTGAATATGAAACTCAGCAGAATATACGCTACGGGACCAAGTGCTTGACAATTGAGTCAAAGTCGATTGGAAGTGCAGAAGCAATGAGGCAAAGGACCTCTTATCGTGTGGTGTCAATTCCGTGAATCGAAAACTCAATGAAGAGTTATTCCAGCAAGTTCAGCTATGTCAGAATCCAGGTGTCAGACCCACAATTTTCGATTATTCTACATTTATACAGTCACAGAGTCATATTGATGTTGTGCAAGGAAACATACCCCTCAGTCCAATTCGTCCATGCAGACCAGATATCCTAACCTAAACTATTTCCATTTACCAACACTAGGCCTATATCTCGCTATTCATAGAATCATCCAGGTGGCTTTTAAATGCTTTAATGTTACCAGCCTCCACCATTTCCTCCTCAGCTCTTTCCATGCATACACCACTCTCAGGTTCCTTGGACAACTTTCAGCTCTAGCTCTAAACATAGGCCCTTTGGTTCTGGACTCTACCAACCAAAGGAAAAGGCTTATTCTATTTGACAGGGTAAAGATTTAAAAGGGACCTCAGGGGCAACTTTTTCATGCCTGTCTGATGTGGTGGAGGATGTGGCGGAGTCTGGTACAACTGCAAGATTTAATGGCATCTGGATGGGAAGATCAGTGACAAGGATGTAGAGGGACATGGGCCAAATGTTGGCAAATGGGACCAGATTAATATAGGATATCTGTCCAGCATGATCAAGTTGAAGCGACGGGTCGTTTTCCTTGCTGTATTGCCGTATTGCTGAATGACTTGATGACGCTAGAACAACCACAAAAGGAATGCAATCGATTCCGTCAAAATGGTCTACAGCTCCAAATCTTCGGTCAATCTTATACACAAAATTTCATTCGCTGATGTCAGAATTTCATTCCTGGAACCATTTCTGTAAATCGGTTTTGCATTCTTTCTAATTCCTATATCTTTTCTCTAATGTGCTCCAGTGATTAGTTACTTAACATGGACATTTCTGGTATTATATTTTGCTGAATATTAAGATGTAAAAGATTATTAAAGGTTAGACACTCTGGAGGCAAGAAGCATGTTTCCGCTGATGGATGAGTCGCGAACCAGATGACACACTTTAAAAATAAGGGGTAGGCTACTTAGAACAGAGTTGAGGAGAAACTTCTTCATCCAGAGAGTGATGGGTGTATGGAATGCTCTGACCCAGAAGGCTGTGGAGGCCAAGTCTCTGGATACGTTCAAGAAAGAGTTGGATTGAGATCTCAAATATAGTGGCATCAAGGGTTATGGGGATGAGGCAGGAACAGGATACTGATAGAGGATGATCAGCAATGATCATAATGAATGGTGGTGCAGGCTTGAAGGGCAGAATGGCCTACTACTGCACCTATTGTCTATTGTCTATTAAAACTCAGCGGCATATCCATTTCGGGACCAGGTGCTGGACAATTTAGTCAATATTAATCGGAAGTGCGGACACAATGAGGCAAATTACTTGTTTTCGTGTGATGTAAATTTGGTGACTCTATAATTCAATGAAGAGTCATTCCTGCAAGTTCAGCTGTGTCAGAATCCAGGTTGTGATGAAAGCCTGTCAACCTGAAAAGGTGACGTTCGTTGGGTCTCTGCAAAGAATTTCGTGAAATCATTGCGTCTTGACGATTTGTTCTTTCATCAACTTATATGTTTCATGGATTCGATTGTTTTAGTATGAAAATGAGCATTTGGTATGCAGCTGTGATGGCCGAGAGGTTAAGGCGTTGGATTCGAAATCTAATAGGGGTACCCTGCGCAGGTTCGAATCCTGCTCACAGCGGTGGCGTCTCTACTTCATGCTTTGAATTTTGGATATGTTGGAGCCTGAGCTTTGTGATTAATTCAAATTCAATGTTCGAATGGAAAGAATCAGAAATAATTTCAAAACTCACCAAGTCATCGAAAAGAATAAATTATATGTCGCGACACAAAAAAGACACCAAATTCTAACATGAGTGAGTTTGAACGCAAGTAAAGAACTATCGTGAAATTTGAATGTTCGGGCGGGAATGAAGCAAAATAAGAAGCGAAGCAAAATAAGAAGCAATGCTAAACATGTAACTGCAAACGACGAAAGCTTCATTTTCTACGATTTGTTGAAAGACAAGCTGAGATAATATGTCCGACCCACAATTTGTGATAATTCCACATTAATAGAGTCACAGAGTCATGCAGATGTAGAGCAAGGAAACAGACCCCTCGGTCCAATTTGCACATGCAGACCAGATATCCTAACCTAATTTATTCCTATTTGTCAGCACTCGGCCTATATCCCGCTAAACACTTCTTATTCATAGCATCATCCAGGTTGCTTTTAAATGATTTAAGTGTACCAGCCTCCACCACTTTCTCTGGCAGCCTCTTCCATGCACGGACCACCCTCTGCATGAAAATATTGTCCCTTCGGATCCTTGTATAGCTTTCAACTCTAACTCTAAACATATGCCCTTTAGTTTTGGATTCCACCACCTGATGGACAAGACCTATTCTGTTTACCCTACTCATGTCCATCATGATTTTATAAACCTGAATAAAGTCACCCCTCAGTCTTCGATGTTCCAGGGAAAACAGCCCCAGCCTGTTTTCAGCTTCTCCCTATAGCTCAAATCCTCCATACCTCGGAACATTCCTGTCAATCGTTTGTGAAGCAGTTCAAGTTTCACAACATTCTTCTGATATGAAGGAGACAAGAACTGCACACAATATGGCAACAAAGACCTAACCAGTGTCATGTATAATAGCATCATAATCTCTCAATTCAAATACTCAATGCACTGAACAATGAAGGTAAGAATACTAAGCACCTTCTTCACAAACCTATCTAACATACAACTCAACTTTCAAGGAATTATGAATCTGCACTCCAAGGTCTCTTTGTGCAGCAACACTTCCCAAAACCGTGCCATTAAGTGTCGATCTGGAAAAAGCACAGCGGACCATAGATGTTCCCTGAACGAGTCCCCAACTTTGCGCTGGGTCTGAAATGGAGATGACCACATCAAGAGCAACAGATGCAGTAAATCAGGTTCGAGGAAATCCAGGGTTTCCAATAATTCTTTGGGGCCTCTGCGGGTGATACGAGAGAGTAGAGGAGATACGAGAGAGTAGAGAGAGAGACTTGATGAGCTTTATTTGTCATTTCTACCATATACATCTGATGCAATAGAAAGGTGGCAATATTGCTCGAGGAACAAATTGCTATTTGAACACACAGTCATACACAGGGCATCTTAAAGTGCATAAAATGTGCAAAACATGCAAGTCAGCACAATAATTCCTGACAAGACAAGACAATAGAGACACTGGTGGACAAATTGCGATGTAACAATGAATGATCATTAATAAGATATTGTTTTAGCAGCCATTCAAAACGTCGTCCAACAACTGCAAATGGAAGAGAATGTGATCATTCAGTGTCAAGAAATCTGATAGCTTATGTGAAGAAACCTTTGTAGAGTCTGGCTGTGAGCGACTGAATGCTCTGGTTACTTTTGCCAGATGGCAGGACTGTGAGGAATTTGAATCAAAGATCTGTGGGCTCGTCCACAATGCTGCTAGTCTTGCAGACGCAGCTTGTGGGGAAGATGTCTGTAATGGTGAGATGAAGATTCCAATGATCGTCTCAGCTGTCCTCACTACCCGTTGTCAGGTCTTATGATTGAAGACGGTGGAATTCCGAATCAGGCAGTGATGCGGCTGCTCAGCGTATTATCAATTAACCCTCCGTAGAATGTGTTGAGGCTAGCGGGCGTCAGATGGGCTTTCCTTAACCTATGCAGACAACAGAGATGCTGCTGCGCTTTCTTGGCTATGAAGACAGTGTTGAGTGACCAATTGAGATTATCTGCCAGATGGATGCAAAGAAATTTGGTGTTCTTCACAATCTCCACGGGGGATCCATTGACACCCAGCAGAGAGTGATCGTTCTGTGCTCGCCTGAAGTAAACAACCATCTCTTTCCTTTTGTCCAAGTTCACAGACAGGTTGTTGGCTCTGCACTAGTCTGTTAGCCAGAGCATCTTCTCTCTGTATGCTTGCTCTTCATTCCTGTGATTGAGATCCACTACCGTCATGTCAACAGTGAAATTAATAATATAATTTCAGTTGGACATCAATGCCCAATCGTGTGAAAGCATGGTGAACAGCAGTCAACTGAGCACACAGTCCCGGGGTTTCCCCGTGTTCAGTGTGATGATTTTGAAGATGGTGTTCCTAATCCGTGTTGTCTGAGGTTTCCCAGTCATTAGGTCCAGGGTCCAGTTACAGAGGAACGTATTCAAGCCCAGCACACTTAGCTTTCCAAACAGGTGCTGATGAATGATACTGTTGAATGCAGAACTGAAGTCAATGAAGAGTAACCTGATGTCGGTATCCTTCTTCACCAGGTGGGTGAGGCCCTAGTGCAGGGTGGTGGAGATAGCATTATCTGTTGAGCAGTTGGTACGTTGGGCATAGTGTCCAGTGCAGGTGAGTTGGGGCGGTGGGCAGCCTTTCGAAACAATTCATGATGTTGAGTGTTAATGCAACGGGGCAGTAGTCATTGAGGCAAGACACTGAAGACTTCGTCGGCACATGGACGATGGTAGTGCCCGTGAAGCACTTTGGAACTATGGCACAACTCAGGGAAATGTTAAAATGTCCAAGAGAACATCCACCAGCACGTCAGGGCATCCTCTGAGCATTCTGCGTGGGATGTTATGTTGGCCAGAAGTCATATGTGGTTTGACTCTGCATCGAATTTTCCTCAATTCAGGCGTGATAAGACTCAACACCTGGTCATTGTGAGAGGAGATGGTCTTCCTCACTTCCACATCATTTCATGTCTCAAACCATGCATAGAAGTTGTTCAATTCATCCGGGAGGCGGGCATCACCAGGACAAACAGGCAATGCTATGCTGTGGTTGCTGATGGTCTTAATCCTCTTCCACATGCTCTGCATCTCGCCGCTGTCCTGATAAAGGCTGCATATTCTCTGTGCGTATGCATTCTTTGACTCTTTGATGGCTCATGACTACTATCTCTAGTTGCCTGAGAGAATGATGAACGAATGTCGTATAGATCGCATTTACTTATTGTTCATGTTTCATGGTAGCTGTTCTAAAATCAAATTTCACAAGATATTTGAACATAAATATTCATCTTAAAATAACTACTCTCGCGTAATTCCGTTCTTGAACTATCCGGCAGGGATGTTTAATGCAATAACAGCAAATTACTGGCGGTATTTGCTTCTCCTCATTTCATACAGTTACACAGTCAAATCGTGAAAATAAAAACTGTGATTGCAATGATCTACCCGAGAGAGAGAGATTTCTTTAAATTCCAAACAGCGATTCAGGGTGGACAAAGAGACGAAGACAAAGAACGAGAATGAGATAACTGAGCTCGGTTGAAACGCTGCGACATATAGACTGTGAAATGTGTCGACACATTTCACGATTCCTTCCCTTTAACATTTCAGGATATGAGGAATTGCTTCCATTGTCACGAATTTGCGAGGCCCCAGAGTGCCTTAATACATGCAGTCATTAATTAGGGGGAATTACGCCAATTCTGCAGCTGCCAAAGTAGCATCTTCGGAATAATATATAATTATGCAGATTTTTTTAAAAAAAGTTTTAATACATATGCCATTACTTATAAGCTGCAAATATATTAGTTATAAAAATTAGGCGAACTTTGAACTGATTGCTCAGTTAAAAATATATAGTCCAGGAAACAATAATAACGTATATGGAAAGGAAATTATTAGAAAAGCAAATATTCGCCTATTTCAGACAGAGACAGGAGAACATCTAGAATTTTGAAATGTGGAAATGCCAAAAAAAAGAAACCCTGAATTATCACTCTGTGCCTGTCTTCACAGAGAAGGAGCAAGGAGTGTTCGGTTAGGTTGCTCTGAACGCTGTTGATGCATGACAGAGAAAAAAAGCTCAAAGGCCATCCTTTAGCTTCAGACAAAAATGATCTACAGCTGCTGGAAATGCACAGCAGCGCTGACAGCACAATGAAAACAAAAGCGGGTTCGACTTTTAAGCTGTTAACCTTGCATTAGAATTGAAAATATTGCCAGATTTGCTGAGCTTTTCGATAAATTTCCGTCTTTTGTCCCTCTCAACTTCAAAGGAATAACGTGAGTCTACATCAGAAGCAGCCATGTGCCCAGTGAATAGTTCAAGCTGTTATTCAAAAGAGAAGAACTGTTCGAAATGCTTCGACAGTTCTCAAGATTTCAGAACGTGTCGAAAAGTGAAGGCTCTAGTTTACATATGTCTTCTTTGCTGTCCGACTCCCATTGAAGATTTGATTCAGTTAGCAAGCTACGGTGCGTTTGAAGGTTTAAAAAAGTCAACAGAGATCAAGGCCCTTGATTGTTAATTGCCCTGGAGTGCAAGGTGTTCAGTAAAGATATGAAAGGAAGGAAAGGAGGATGATTGGTGGCATTGGTTGAGGAGAATATTGAAGTGATAAAAGAGGATACCGAAGAAGTTTCAAAGACCAAATTGGACCAAAGATAAATGCAAAAAAGTGTTCAATAACACTGAGCAGTGCAGTTCATAGGTCACCTACTCTGGAAAGGTAGTCGCTGAACAAATTGGGAGCACCGTTAATCATGAGAAAGCCGATGATAGCATTTTCTATCATCGTTCAGAAACGTAAGGTTTTAGTGTTATCTTATTTAGATGTGACTGACCATATTTCCACATATTTGCACACAGGAAAACCATTTATAGCTCCAAATTTTGGAGACGTTGATTTGCTTCCTATTGATTCTCCCATGCTGACCAACAATGAAAATAAGAAACAGGGACATATATGTCATTGCCAAATAATCTGACATGGTGGCCTGTGAGCTCTCTATTTTGAAATCTTTCTCTCTTTTAAATTAAGTTCATGATGTTCTGTCCTCCGCCCACAATCTCAAATGGACGTTCTATGAAGTTCCTTCACATTGAAGTCATTCCATTTCTTCCTTGTCTTCAGGAGCAGGAAACGTCAATATAAGTGATTCTTTGATTATGACATAGATTCTCAGAATGCTTTTGATCTGGTCTGACATTGAGAGGCTATTTGGGAAAACCGAAAGACTTGAAACTTGGTGGAATATTCTAATATGGATGTGAATTAGTTGGCAAAAAGAAACAGAATGGAATCAAGCTGTTTTTATTTTTCGCGGTGACACGTTGACTAACAGCATATTGCTGCTAAATCAAAATAATTGTTGTTGTGACTTGGGAGGAAGATAGAAGGAAGTATCAGGGCAGTCTAGAAAAATTGCATGTGCAAGCAAGCTGATGCAGTACAGTGTGAATTCATATGAATTTATGCAAATCGATTTGCAAACTGAAAAGTGGAGAGGGAGTACAGCAAAAACACCAGGCTGACTCTGGAAATGGCAGTATTATCATTTAAGAAGAGATTGGTTCATCTAATTATGTATCCACTAAAGATGAGAAAAATGGAAGTGAATCTGATTGAAATACATAACATGCTCACAGGAAGAGACAGATTAGCTGGATGTTCCCCCCTAATTGCAGAGTATAGAACGAGGATTCCCAGACTTTGCATAGTTCGCAGAACAACTAGGACTGACGTGAGGAAACCTTTTTTGATTCATAAAGGCCATCTCTGTAATTCGCTACCCACAAAAGTTTTTGGAGGTCAGGTCACTCAGTATATGCCAGAATACATTTCAAAGGGCGTGAAGAGAAAGTAAGAATATGGTATAGAGATAGAGGATTAACCAAGATTGTACAGAATGACAGAGAAATGTTGAAGTGCCTACTCCTGCTCGTAGCTTTAATGTTTCGATGTCTGAATGCAGATGTGGTGTAGATGACCGACTTAGATAGGGAGTGGAACTAAGAGTCAAAAACTTCAGATGAAAACGAGTACTTTGTTTTCTGATGTGGATGCTGAAGAGATGAATGGAGATGACGAATTGTGAGGCCGGAAATACATTCTTTTGTGTCATCAGAGTTAATTGTGCTTGTCAGGAGAAGCCATTCTCCGATGATTCTCAGGCTGCAATTTGTTAGGGAACAATGAAAACAAACGTTCTTGCAGTTCCTTGCAGTTAAAGGACATTGGAAAGTTGTTGAACCGATATGCTATAGCTGACTTTGACAGATGCCTCCGATTGTAGTTCCATGGCAGTCTCGTGGTGAGAAATTGGCGCTTTCCCCACTGTGACTTACGCTCGATTCCTTTTCAGGGAATTGAGCTTTCAAAGCTGTTTTCTCGTTTGCATGAGACTTGCTTCTGAAAAAGAAAACATTGTCTTCACAATGGAAGCAAACCGTTGTCACAAATAATCAAGGAGTATTTCCTTTCCATTCAATCCGATATGCATGATGCAAAGTGCTAACATTTTAACTGCACTCAAGCAAGTGGTAATCAAGCTTTCGAAAGGCAGCATCTTCCCCATTCATTGACATAAAAAAAGACAAATCACCGTTCATGAAATACACAAGACATTTGGGAAAAGATCTACTGTGCATCCTTTTTTGGAACTGAAGAAATTTCCAACTTCGGTCCCCACATCTGTTGAAAGCGATCTTTATTCTTGCGTGAACAGCATTTAAATTGGGCGATTCTGATTAAGTTTCACAATATCACTCCTCCACATTCTCGAAATCATGTTTCTTTTTATAGTGTATATCTTGCATGAAATTCAGCATTTTTCCACTTACATACACGCAGTACATCGGGTCCGAGAACTGCCATTGTGGTGGGGTGGGTGGGGGAAAGCGGTGTCTTTCTAATTATGTGCAGGTGCATCTTAGCGAGAATTAGCACTTTTTAAAATAGAATCACTACAGTGCGGAAACAGATCCTTTGGCCCAACAAGTCCACACGACGCTGCAAAAAGTAACCCAATCGGAGCCATTTCCCTACCCCATTATCTTGTGTTTAAACGTGACAAATGCACCTAACCAACACATCCTTGAACACTGTGGGGACTGTCACATGGCCAGTTCAGCTAACCTGCACATCTTCAGATTCTGGGAGATTCTTACATCATCATGCAGGAGAAGTTCAGGCGCAGGGATAAATAGAACGAAATGCTTCAATAAACCATTTTGTACTCACTACGTCCGAGTTAAGACAAAAAGCGTGCTTGACATTTTGTTCTTTGTGACGGTGGCTAAAAGAAGGAAAGAATGAACTGAGCTTGCATGTGGAAAGACTTACTTTTCTTGATGCGCACTCCCAGTTTCTTCAAAATATAACCTTTTTTGCCAATCAGTAGTAAGGGTTGAAAAATACAAATCTACATCGTTTTAATGCCTGATTCACCCTACGGGCATCTGTTCGCAAATTCCCTTATTATTTCATGTAACATTTTAAAGTAACGCGTATTTTCAATGCAGACAATGTTACGTCTATTCTGTTGCCACGCTGGTGAGTGGAGCTACCTGTCATAATTTCATCATTTGATTCACCATTGTCATTTACAGTGGAAGATCTTGTCCACTGTAACTCCAGATCCTCACAAATCTCGTTAAAACTCAACGCCTTCTGAGCAATTAGGGATGGATAACAAATGCTGACCTAGCCAGCCACATAATCATCCCATGAACAAATTTTTGAAAATCAACAATGAGACATTAGGGAATGGAGTGCACGACGTGGAAATGTCCTGGAAACAAAAACAACTGCTGCATTCAAGAGGACATTGGGTAGTTATATGGATAGAAATAGTGTGCAAAGTTAAGGCGAAAAATCATGAGATATTCATGAGGTAATGATTCTCATTTAACAATCGTTGCCGGGTACGTTTCAGAGGAGGTTCACTAGAATGGTCCCAGGAATGAAAAGCTTCACACATGAGGAAAGTTTGCGGACTCTGAGTCGATACTCGGTGGAGTTTAGAAGAATGAGGGGGAACTCATTTAATCATAAAGAATACTGAATGGTCAAGGCAGAGAAGATGTTGGAAAGATGTTTGCATTTTTAGGAGAGACTGGTAGCCGAGTGTAGGGAACTCGCGAAAAGGGAAGACGTTTTTGAGCGGAGAGAAGGAGAACTCTTTCAGCCAGACCGTGATGAATCAAGGGAATTCATTGCCACAGAAGGCTATAGAGGCCATGTCATTGAGTATATTTAAGACTGAGGCAGGTTAATGAGTAATAATGTGAATCAAGGATTATGGGGAGAAGGCGGAGACTTGGATTGAGAAACTGATCAGCCATGATTGAAAGGAGGAGCAGACCCAATGGGCTTATTTCGTAATTTCTGCTCCTATGCCTTATGGTCTACGACATGTCGAATGGCGTCCTTTTCCGCCATAATAATTTTTTCATTCTATGAACTGTGTCTTCAATCCAATTGCTTCTTTACCTCCGTCTGACTACATGTGATCCAAAGAAAATTTGGCTTGTGGAAGGGCAGAGATAGATTTGTTTTTGGCAACATTCTATGATGATTCTTGTGATGCAATCAATGTTACCAGAACTCTGCACCTTTGTACGCAGGGCAGTATTTAACTGTGTGAGAAATGGTCTTCATTTTTACTGACAAAATTGGAAAAAAAATTATGTTAA
>NC_057746.1:13700772-13712450 GCF_004010195.1 Chiloscyllium plagiosum | reverse complement strand
CACTTCCTCTGGCAGCTCATTCCATGCACATACCACGCTATGCTTGATGAAGTTGTCCCTTAGGTTCCTTGTATAACTTTTAACTCTAATCCTGAACATATGCCCTATTAGTTCTGGACTCTACCACCCGAGGGAATTGGTCTATACTATTTACCCTATTCATGTCCGTCACGATTTCATAAACCGGAATAAAGTCACCCCGCAGCTTTTGATGCTCCATGGAAAGCACCCTCAGCCTATTCAGCCACTCCCTCTAGTTCAAATCATCCCTGCCAATCTTTTGTGAACCTGTTCAAGTTTCACATCATCCTTCTGATAGGAAGGAGACCAGAATTGCACACAACATTCCAACCACTGGCCAAACCAGTGTACTGCATGCTCACATCATAATCTCCCAACTCGTGAGGTGGTAAACAGATCGTTTTGGGTCAACAGAGGTAATTGTGTGGGTCAGAAAAAGCCATTAAAGGTTATTCTCAGTTTGTTAGGTGTGAATGAAAACAAATGTTAGTGCAGTTCCTTGAAGTTGAAGGACATAGGAAAGTTGTTGAAGCCATATGGTTCAGCTGACTTTGACAGATGCCTGCCATTGTCATTCCCTGGAGATTTTGCAATTGGCGCTTTCGCCACAGTGACTCACTTTCGATTCCTATTCAGGGAATTGAGCTTTCGAAGCTGTTTTCTCAGTAGCATGAGATTTGCTTCAGAAAAAAATGTCATTGTCTTCACTATGAAGCCAACACTTGTCACAAATAATCAAGGAGTCCCTCCTGTCCATTCAATCCCAAGCGCACGGTGCAAAGTGCTAACCTTTTGACTGCACTCAAGCAAGTGGTAATCAAGGATTCGAAAGGCTGCATCTTCACCATTCATTGACATAAATAAAAGACATGACGAATGGTGTTGTTTCCTGCCATAACAACTTTGTGATTCTAAGAACTATGTCTTCAATCCAATCGATCCTTGATCTCCATCTGACTTCAGGTGCTTCAAAATATAGTTGTTTTATGGAAGGTAGTGGTAGGTTTGTTTGGTAACATTCTCTGATGATTTTTGTGATGCAATCAATGTTATCTGTCTGCAGGGCAGTTTTCAATTATATGAGACATGATCTTTATACTTACCGATAAAACTGAAAAAACTATAAGTTAATTTTATTGATAAAAGTATGTTTTGGGACCAATGGAAAAGGCCTGTACGAGAGAGAGTGTTGTCAACGGAGCAGGTTCACTTTGAAAGTAGTATATTTGGAGTGTATGCAGTGTAATTGTTAAAGGGCAGAAGAGTACGAGTAGGCGATTTATTCTGGAAAGCCTGCTCCACTATTTCAGTTGATCACGTGCATTGGAACACAGCTAAGCTTTGTACAGGCAAAACCACATAAAGCCTCAGACCGTTGATAATTAGAAAACACAACACAATTAGAACAAACACAACTTAAATGCACTCAAAGACCAAATATCCATGGCTCACGTTAGTGGAGAATTGCAAAATCTCTCAACGCTCAGACGAAAATCGTCAAGTCCTTATCGTGGTCGTAAATCGCAATGCCTTATCTTAAAATTGTGTCCGCCTGCTGCGAGATTCATTAATGAGGGAAGATAATTCAACTGCATCATCATGTTCATCTCTTCAAATATTTTGCCACTTTCGATGAGATTACCTCTCGTTTTTTGAAACTATAAAATATTAAGGCCAGATTTATCGAATTTCAATTCACAGGAAGAACGCCCATCTATGCTGTCTTGGCTAATGAAGATTTGCAGTATTCCTTACACAGCAATGGTATTTTTGCTAAATTGAGGATGATAAATCCCCACACTATTCTCCATGTGAGGTCAAACTGCAGTGCGATGCATTGAAAATGACTTCTTTCTTGTGCTTTAAAAGCCATCAGCTGGAAAGTTTGTCATTCTGCAGATTCCACAGCAGATTTCTCTGACTGCTACGAGACTTCAATGACTTATTAAAAACGACGCCAATATGCATTTCTACAAGTCTGTATATCAGACTTTCTACATCAAACACTTTATAAGTTGTTAGCTTTGAAGAAATAATCTACGCACCTTTCCCACCTGACAATTATGATAAAGTCAAATAGTTGCTATTTATTAAATCATGAGGGACATTGCGAGGGTGACTAGACATGGAAATTTCCCAGTGGCGAGAGAGCCCAATACTAGAGAGCATGGATTAAAATGAGAGGTTAAAACTTTAAAAGGGACGTAATGGGCAACCTTTTCACACGTGTCTAGAATGAGCTGCCAGAGAAAGTGGTGGAGACTCGTACAACTGCACCATCTAATGGAATCTGGATGGTAATATGAGTAAAAAGTGTTTACAGTTACGTATGCCAAAGTTTGGCAAATGGGGCCAGATTAATTTAGGATATCTGTCCAGCATGGTCAGGTAGGATGGAAGGATCACTTTCCATGCTGTATTGCTGTATGATATGATGACTCCTGAACAACCGCAAAAAGAACGCAAACGATTCTGTCAAAACGGTTTCCAATTCCAAATCTTCCGTCAATCTTCCTCTCTTATACTCACAAGTTTTCTTTTACCTGATGCAAAATCATATGATTTTTATGCTTGTAAATCGGTTCTGCCTTCTTTCTAATTCTAATATCTTTTATTTAATGTGCTCCAGTGTTAGATACTTAGCATGGATATTTCTGATATCATATTGCACTGAATATTAAAACTCAGCAGCATATACGCTTCCAGACCAAGTGCTGGACAATTGAGTCAAAGTCGATTGGAAATGCAACACAATGAGGCAAAGAACTTAGTTTTGTGTGAGGTAAAT
This sequence comes from Chiloscyllium plagiosum, assembly GCF_004010195.1. Taxonomy (NCBI): domain Eukaryota; kingdom Metazoa; phylum Chordata; class Chondrichthyes; order Orectolobiformes; family Hemiscylliidae; genus Chiloscyllium; species Chiloscyllium plagiosum. Next base: position 13,709,641 of record NC_057746.1, on the reverse strand, counting down.
TCTGTGACTCTATATCTCTATGAAGAGTCATTCCTGCAAGTTCAGCTATGTCAGAATCGAGATTGCGATGAAAGCCTGTCAACCTGGAAAGATAACCTTCGTCTGGGTCTGGGCAAATGATTGGGAACAATCGTTGCGTTTTTACAATTTGTCCTTCCAACAACTTATGTGTTTCATGGATTAGGTTGTGTCAGAATGAAAGTTTTAGTGTGGCTGCAATGGCCGAGAGGTTCATGTGTTGGATGTGAAATTCAATGGGGGCTCCATCGAATCCGGCTCACTGTGTTGAAGTCGCAACTTCATTCGTAGGGGTTTTCGGATAGTTTGGAGCTTCTGCTTAACGTTCAATTCAAAGTCAATTTCTGACTGTAAAGAATCCGAAGAAACTTCAAAGCTAACTAAGGCGTTTAAAAGAATAAAATGTATGTCGAGATAGAAAACATCCACCAACTTGCAACAAGAGTAGGTTTCAACACAAGTGAAGAACTGTCGTGAAATTTGGATGTTCGGGCGGGAATGAAGCAAAATAAGAAGCAATATAAAACATGTAACTGCAGACGATGAATTCTTCATTTTCTACGATTTGTTGAAAGACATTTGAGATAATATTTGAGATCCACTATTTGTGATTGTTCTACATTAGTAGAATCACAGAGTCGTACTGATGTTGAGCAAGGAAACATATCCGTCGGTCCAATCCGTCCATGCAGACCAAATGTCCTTACTTAATCCATTCCCATTTATCAGCCCTCAGCCTATATCCCGCTCAACCCTTCTTATTCACAGGATCATCCAGATAGCATTTCAATTATTTTATTGTACCAGCCTCCACCACTTCTTCTGGCAGTTCATTCCATGCACACACCACCTTATGCATGAAAAAAAAATGTCCCTTTAGTTCTTACAGCTTTCAACTCTAACCCTAAACATATGCCCTTTAGTTCTGGATTCGGCAACACGAGGCAAAAGGCCTTAACTATTTCCCTCATTAATGTCCGTCATGATTTCATAACTCTGAACAACTCAACCCTCATCCTTCGATGCTCAAGGGAAATCAACCCCAGCTTATTCAGTCTCTCCCTATATCTCAAATCCTCCAACCCTCGGAACATCCCTGTCATTCTTTTGTTCAAGTTTCACTACGTCCTTCTGATAGGAAGGAGACCAGAATTGCATGCAATATTCCACAAATGGCCAAAGCAGTGTCCCTTATATTCGCAAAATGATCTCCCATATCTTATATTCAATGCTCTGATCAATAAAGGAAGAACGCCGAGCTTCTTCTTCACTGTCCTATCTACATGCGACTCTACTTTCAAGGAATTACGAACCTCCACTCCAAGGTCTCTTTGATCAGCTGCACTTCCCAGAACCTTGCCATTAAGCGTAGATCTGGAAAAAGCACAGCAGAAAATAGATGTTCCCTGAACCGGTCCCCAATTTTGTCCAAGTCACTCTGATGTGGAAGAACCAACATTAGGAGCAACAGATGCAGTAAATCAGATTAGAGGAAATCCAGGCGAATTTCTCGTCGATTACAATAATTCTTTGGGTCCTTGAAAGAAGATAGGAGAGAATAGAGTCGAGTAGAGAGAGTGTAGATTAGTTTACGTGTCATTTCTACCATGTATAACTGATACAATAAAAATGAGACAGCGTTGGTCCATGATCACACATACCATACCACAGTACAATCATACACAGGGCAGCTTAAAGTACATAAAAACCGCAAAATATGCAAGTCAGCGCAATCATTCCTGACAAGGCAAGACAATAGAGACAATGGTGGATGAATTACAATGTAACAATGAATGATAATTAATAAACATTGTTTTGGCAGCCATTCAAAAAGTCGTCGAAAAATTACAAATGGAAGAGAGTGTGATCATTCAGTGTTAAGAAGTCTGACGGCTTAGGTGAAGAAATATTTGTAGAGTCTGTCCATGAGTGACTGAATGCTCTAGTATATTTTGCCAGATGGCAGGAGTGTGAAGAATTTGAATCAATGATCTGTGGGATCGTCCACAATGCTGTTGGCGTTGCAGATGCAGCGTGTGGGGAAGATGTCTGCAATCAAGAGAAGAAGATTCCAATGATCGGCTCAACTGACCTCACTATCCGTTGTCGGGTCTTATGATTAAAGGCAATGCAATTCCCGAACCAGGCAGTGATGCAGCTGCTCAGTGTATTCTCCATTAACCCTCTGTAGAATGTGATGAGGACAGAGGGTGTCAGGTGTGCTTACCTCAACCCACGCAGACAATACATTCACAGCTGAGCTTTCCTGTCTGTGAAAGTGGTGTTGAGTGACCAGATGAGATTATTTACCAGTTGGATGAAAAGTAATTTGGTGCTTTTCACAATCTCCACGGGGGAGCCATTGTTATCCAGCAGACAGTGGTCCCTCCGTGCCCTCCTGAATGCAACAACCATCTCTTTCGTTTTGTCCACGTTCATCGACCGGTTGTTGTCTCTGCTCTAGTCTGTTAAACACAGCACCTTCTCTTAGAATGCTGACTCTTCGTTCCTGCTAATGAGATCTAAAACCGTCATGTTAACAGTGAAGTTAATAACATAATTTGAGCCGGATATCAATGCTCAGTCACATGAAAGCTGGGTTGGCAGCTGTGGACTGAGCACACAGCCCCGGGGTACTCTGTGCTCAGTGTTATGCTGGTCCCAATCAGGAGGTCCAGGATCCAGTGACAGAGAGATGTATTCAAGCGCAGCAGTCTCAGCTCTCCAAACAGGTGCTAACGAATGGTACTGTTGAATGCAGAACTGAAATCAATGAACCGTAATCACCTCACCAGGTGAGTGAGGGCCAGATGCAGGGTGCTGGAAATGGCATCATCTGTTCAGTGGTTGGAATGATTCGCACACTGCGGAGTGTTCAGTGAAGGTGGGTGGGGGAGTGTGGTCAGGAGGGTCTTAATATGCCTCATCACGAGATACTCAAAACAATTCATGATGATGAGCATTAACACAACGGAACAGTAGTTATTGAGGCAAGACACTGAAGGCTTCGTCAGCACAGGGACGATGGTTGCGCCCGTGAAGCACGTTTGAACTATGGCACAACTCAGCGTAATGTTAAAAATGTCCATGACAACATCCACCAGCACGTCAGAGCATCCTCTAAGCACTCTGCGTGGGATGTTATGTTGTCCAGCAGCCTTACTTGGTTTGACATAGACTGCATAGACTTTTTCTCACATCAGTCTTGATAAGATTCAACATATGGAGATTGGGAAGAGAATGGCTTTTTTTTTGCTTCCACATCATTTCATGCCTCAAACCATGCATAGAAGTTGTTCAGCTCATCAGGGATGGGGGCATAACCAGCACAAGCTGGCGATGCTATGCTGTGGTTGGCGATGGTCTTCATACTTTTCTAAATGCTCTATATATCACTGCTGTCCTGATAAAGGCTGCATATTCTCTGTGCGGATGCATGCTTTGCATCTTTGATGGCCCATGACTACCATCTATACCTGCCTGGAAGATTGATGAATTAAAGTCATATAGATTACATTTATATTTTGTTCATGTTTCAATATAACTGTTTTAAAATGAAACGTCGTAGGATATTTAAACGTAAATGTTCATCTTAAAATAACTACCCTCGAGCTATCCTGGTCTTGCAATATCCAGCAGGGACATTCAATGCAATAACATACAATTAATAGTGGTATTTGCTGCTCCACATTTCATGTAGTCAAACAATCAAAAGTCTCCAATATCCATAGTGAACTATCAATATTTTTTCAAGAAAGCATGCCAGGTATTTTTCCAAAAACGTGGCTTAGTGGTTAGCACTACTGCCTCATAGCACCAGCGTACCCAGGTTCAACTCCCAACTTGGGCGACTGTCTGTGTGGAGTTTGTACCTTCTCCCTGTGTCTGCACCAAAGATGCGCACATTAAATGAATTGGCTTGGATGGGTTACTCTTCCGCGGGTCAGTGTGGACTGGTGGGCAGAAGGACCTGTTTCGGCATTGTAGGTAATCTAATCATGAAAAAAAAACTCTGTCGTTAGAATGTTCTACCCGAGAGGAACTTTGCTTTTAATTCCAGAAGCAGTTCAGAGTGGACAAAGAGAAAAAAAAAACAATGAAAGGGAATGAGATTAATAAGGTCAGTTGAAACAATGCGACATATAGACTCTGAAATGTATGGACACGTTTCACAATTCCAGCTCTTTGACAGTTCTGGATGTAAGGATTTGCTTCCATTGTCATGAATTTGCGATGCACCAGAGTGCCTTCATACATGCGGTCAATAATTTGGGTGTAATATGCCGATTCTGCAAATTTCAAAGAAGCATTTTCGGAACATTGTGTACTTTTGCAGTATTTTTAAAATAACTTGAATACATATGCCATTAATTATAAGCTGCAAATATGTTAGATGTGAAAATTAGGTGAACTTTGAACTGATTGCTCCGTTGAAAATTCTATATTCCATGAATTAACAATAACGTATATCGAGAGGATATCATTAGAAAAGTAAATATTCGCCTATTGCAGACAGACAGTAGAACGTCTAGAACTTTGAAACGTAAACATGTTAAAAATAAACCTGAATCATCACTCTGTGCCTGTCTTCACAGACAAAGAGCAAGGGGTGTTCAATTAGTTTGCTCCTAACGCTGCTGATGCATGTCAGAGAAAAAAAGATCAACGGCAATCATTCAGCTTCACACAAAAATGATCTACAGCTGTTTGGAAATGCACAGCAACGTGAAATAAAAAGCGGGTTCGACTTTTAAGCTGATAATCTTCCATTTGAATTGGAAAATGCTGCCCGATCTGCTGAGCATTTCGATAATTTTCCGCCTATTCTCCACCATCTTCAAAGGTTCAATGTGAGACTATATCAGAAGCAGCCAGGTGTTCAGTAAATAGTTCAAACTGTTAATCAGAAGAGAAGAACTGTTAGACATTCTCCGACAGTTTTCAAAGAATTAAAAACGTCTGGGAAAGTGTATGCTGTAGTTCATATGTCTTATCTGATGTCTGATTCCCATTGCAGATTCTAGCCCCGAAGGGAACAGAATTGATTGCTAATTACACCTGCGTGCAAGGTGTTCAGAAGAGATAGGAAATGAAGGAAAGAAGGATGATTGGTGGCATAGTCGAGGAGAGTATTGTGGTGATGGAAGAGGACACCGCAGGAGTCTCAAAAAGAAAATTGGGTCAAAGATAAATACGAAAATGTGTTCAATTACACTGAGAGTGTACTTCATAGATCACCTACTCTGGAAAGGTAGTCGCTGAACAAATCGGGAGCACAGTTCATATTGAGAAAGTCTATGACAGCATTTTTCATCATTGTTCAGAAACTTTAAGTTTATAGTGGCCTCTTATTTAGATATGACTGACGATATTTCCACATATTTGCACACTGGAAAATACATTATAGCTCCAAAATTTAGAGACGTGGATCTGCTTCCTATTGATTCTCCCATGCTGACCAACACTGAAATTAATAACGAGGAACATCTATGTCATTGCCAAATAATTCTGGAATGGTGGCGTGTGAGCTCTCTCTTTTGAAAACGTTGGCACTTCTTTTTCTCTATTAATCTAAGTCAGTGCATATATACCTTCTTCCGAGTATATACTGGTACATTTTCATGCAAAATCCAAGTTAAATGTGATGCTCTGTCCTCAACCCACAGTTTCAAGTGGGCATTATATCAAGTTCCTTCAAATTCAAGTGACTTCATTCGTTCCTTGTCTTCAGGAACACGAAACTTCAACACAGACGATTCTCCGGCTATGACATAGATTCTCAGAATGCTTTTGACCAGGTCTCACCTGGAGAAGCTATTTGGGAACATTGAAAGACTTGAAACATGGCAGAATATTCTAATATGGATTTTGAATTAGTTGGCAAAAATAAACAACACGGAATCAAATTGTCTTTTTTTTTCTCAGTGATTCGTTGATTAATAGCATACTGCTGCGAAATAAAACTGATTAGTGTCGTGAGTTGTTAGGAAGTTAGAAGGAAGTATAAGGACAGTATCGAAAAATTGAATGTGCAAGCAAGCTGATGCAGTACAGTGAGAATCCATATGAATTTATGCAAACTGATTTGAAAACGTAAAGGTCAAGAGGGGGCACAACAACAACACCAGGCTGACACTGCAAATGGCAGTGTTGTCATTTAAGAAGAGATTTGTTCAGCAAGGGATGTATCCACTAAAGGTTAAACTCATGGAACGGAATCTGATTGAAGTATATAAGATTCTCCCAGGAATACAGAGACTAGCTGGATATTTCAGAAGATTGCAGAGCATACAACGAGGAGTCTCAAGGACAGTATCGAAAAATTGAATGTGCAAGCAAGCTGATGCAGTACAGTGAGAGTCCATATGAATTTATGCAAACTGATTTGAAAACGTAAAGGTCAAGAGGGGGCACAACAACAACACCAGGCTGATACTGCAAATGGCAGTGTTGTCATTTAAGAAGAGATTTGTTCAGCAAGGGATGTATCCACTCAAGGTTAAACTCATGGAACGGAATCTGATTGAAGTACATAAGATTCTCCCAGGAATACAGAGACTCGCTGGATATTTCAGAAGATTGCAGAGCATACAACGAGGAGCCTCAGACTTAGTACAGTGCGTAGAATAATTAGGACTGACATGTGGAAACATTTCTTGATTCAGAGCGGACACGTCTGTAATAAGCTACCACAAAAGGTTGTGGAGACCAGGTCACCGAGTACATGAAATAACATACCATTTTTATTAGATAGTCAACATTTCAAAGGGCATGGCGAGAAAGCAGCAATATAGTGTGGAGATAGAGGATTAACCAACATTGTATAGAATAAAAGACAAACATTGAAGTGCTAACTTCTGCTCCCAGCTTAAATATTTCGATGTCTGAATGCAGATGACCTGAATAGCGAGTGGAGCTAAAAGTCAACCGTTTCAGTTGAAAACGAGTACTATGTTTTCTGATGTTAATACTGACGAGACGAATGTAAATGACAGATCCTGAGGCCGTAAATAGATCTTTTTGGGTCATCAGAATTAATTGTGTGGTCAGGAGAAGCCATTACAGGTGATTCTCTGATTGCAATTTGCTAGTTAACAATGAAGACAAACGCTAGTGTAGTTCCTTGCAGTTGAAGGACATTGGGAATTTGTTGAAATAATGTGTTTAGCTGACTTTGACAACTGCCTGCGATTGTAGTTCCCTGGAGGTCTAGTGTTTAGCAATTTGCGCTTTCCCCACTGTGACTGATGTTCTATTCTTATTCACGGAATTAAGCTTACGAAGCTGTTTTCTTGGTTGCATGAGATTTGCTTCTGAAAAAAAAATCATTTTCTTCACTATGGAAGCAAACAATTGTCACAAATAACCAAGGACTACCTCCTGTCAATTCAATCCCATACACACAGTGCAAAGTGGTACGTTTTTGACTGCACTAAATCTAGGGGTAACCAAGGATTCGAAAGGCTGCATCTTCCCCAATCACTAATATAAAAAGGACAAATCACCGTTCATGAAATACACTAGACACATGGGAAAAATTCTACTCTGCAACCTTTGTAGAACTGAAGAGGTTTCCCAATTTTGGTCCTTCAATCTATTGAAACCGATCTTTCTGACTGCTGGAACATCATTTTAATTGGGCTACTCTGGTTATGCTTTCCAATATCACTCCTCCACAATCTCGATATCACGTTTCCTTTTATAGTGTATACCTTCTATAAAGTTCAGCGTTTTCCCACTCACATAAACGCAGGACATCGTGTTAGTATACTGCCATTGTGGTGGGGTAGGTGGGGAAAATGGGTGGCGTGATGAATATGTGCATGTGCATAATAGCCCTGTTTTAAAAAAAAAATGATCCCAAATGTTCAAAAAATGTTCCTTCGGTCCAACAAGTCCACACTGACACTGCGAAGAGTAACTCAACCAGACACATTCTTCTACCCCAATTTCCTACACTTACACATGACAAATGCAATTCACCAACACAGCCTTGAGCAAGATGGGGAATTTCGTATGGCCAGTTGCGCTAATCTGCACATCTTTGGGTTGTGGGAGAATCTTACATTATCCAACAATTGATGTTCAGGCCAAGCAAAAATAGAACGAAATGTTTCAATGAACCATGTTGCACTCACCACATCCGAGTTATGAGAAAACGCGTGCTTGACATTTTGTTCTTGGTGACGCTGGCTAAAAAGAAGGAAATAATGAACTGGAGCATGCAGAAAGACTTTCTTTTCTTGATGCGCACTCCCAGTTTCTTCAGAATATAATCTTCTTACAAGTCTGTACTTAGGGTTGAAAAGTGCAAAACCACATCCTTGAAATGTCTGCCTCACCCCACAGGCATCTGTCCGTAAATTCCTTTATCATTTCATGCAATTTTTTTAAAGTAATGCTTATTTTCAATGCTGAAAATGTTACGTCCATTCTGCTACCATGCTTGTGAGCGGAGGTTCCTGTCATTATTTCATCATTTGCTTCTCCATTGTGCTTTACAGTGGGAGACCAGTTCCAGTGTAACTCCAGATCCGGACCAATCTCATTGAAACTCAATGCCTTCTGAGTAATTAGGGATAGAGTTGAACACATCTATGCATATTTTGGAGCATGAAATGATGTTCCAGATCCAGTTCTTTTTTCTTTATCGACTCTGACTTTCCAGAATCTTCTGTCCTCATTATCTCCAATTTGTGATTTTTCTAATCCTTTTTGGAATTGCAGCCCCTATCTCGACTTCGTTCTCCAGAATCTACACGCTGGTTTTGTGTTGCTTTCAAAATGTAGAAAAAATTGAGTACATGAAAGCATGAGGGCAAGGTAGTGAAAAGTGTTCTGTTTGATTTGA
>NC_057746.1:13697251-13700272 GCF_004010195.1 Chiloscyllium plagiosum | reverse complement strand
TGGCATGTGTATTAAAACTTAAAAAAAAATCTGTATAATTATATATTATTCCTAAGATGCTACTTTGGCAGCTGCAGAATTGGCGTAATTCCCACTAATTAATGACCACATGTATTAAGGCACGCTGGGGCCTCGCAAAATCGTGACAATGGAAGCAATTTCTCATATCCTGAAATGTTAAAGGGAAGTAATCGTGAAATGTGTCGACACATTTCACCGTCTATACGTCGCAGCGTTTCAACCGAGCTCACTTATCTCATTCTCGTTCTTTGTCTTCGTCTCTTTGTCCACCTTGAATCGCTATCTGGAATTTTAAAAAAATGTCTCTCTCGGGTAGATCATTGCAATCAGTTTTTATTTTCACGATTTGACTGTGAAACTGTATGAAATGTGGAGAAACAAATACCGCCAGTAATTTGTTGTTATTGCATTAAACATCTCTGCCGGATATTTCAAGAACGGGATTGCGCGAGAGTAGTTATTTTAAGGTGAATATTTATGTTCAAATATCTTGTGAAATTTGATTTTAGAACAGCTACCATGTAACATGAACAATAAGTAAATGCGATCTATACGACATTAATTCACCATTCTCTCAGGCAACTTGAGATGGGAGTCATGAGCCATAAAAGAGTCAAAGCATGCATACGCACAGAGAATATGCAGCCTTTATCAGGACAGCGGCGATATGCAGAGCATGTAGAAGAGTATTAAGACCATCAGCAACCACAGCATAGCATTGCCTGTTTGACCTTGTGATGCCCGCCTCCCGGATGAATTGAACAATCTCTCTGCATGGTTTGAGACATGAAATGGTGTGCAAGTGAGGAAGACCATCTCCTCTCACTATGACCAGGTGTTGAGTCTTTTCACGCCTGACGTGAGGAAAACTCTATGCAGAGTCAACCCACATAAGACTTCTGGCCAACATAACATCCCATGCAGAATGCTCACAGGATGCTCTGGCGTGCTGGTGGATGTTCTCTTGGACATTTTAACATTTCCCTGAGTTGTGCTATAGTTCCAAAGTGTTTCACGGGCACTACCATCGTCCCTGTGCCGACGAAGTCTTCAGTGTCTTGCCACAATGACTGCTGCCCCGTTGCATTAACACTAAATATCATGAATTGTTTCGAAAGGCTACCCACCGCCCCAACTCACCTTCACTGGACACTCTGCAGTTTGCACTACGTTCCAACTGCTCAACAGATAATGCCATCTCCACCACCCTGCACAAGGGCCTCACCCACCTGGTGAAGAAGGATACCGACATCAGGTTACTCTTCATTGACTTCAGTTCTGCATTCAACAGTATCATTCAACAGCACCTGTTTGGAAAGCTGAGTGTGCTGGGCTTGAATACGTTCCTCTGTAACTGGACCCTGGACCTAATGACTGGGACACCTCAGACAAAAATGGTTGTTGACTTCAGGAGAGCACAGAACGATCACTCTCTGCTGGGTGTCAATGGATCCCCCGTGGAGATAGTGAAGGACACCAAATTTCTTTGCATCCATCTGGCAGATAATCTCACCTGGTCACTCAATGCTGCCTTCATAGTCAAGAAAGCCCAGCAGCATCTCTGTTGTCTGCGTAGGTTAAGGAAAGCCCATCTGACGCTTGCCTCAACACATTCTACGGAAGGTTAATTGAGAATACGCTGATCAGCTGCATCACTGCCTGGTTCGGAATTCCATCGTCTTCAATCATAAGATCTGACAACGGGTAGTGTGGACAGCTGAGACGATCATTGGAATCTTCATCTCACCATTACAGACATCTTCCCCACAAGCTGCGTCTGCAAGACTAGCAGCATTGTGGACGAGCCCACAGAACTTTGATTCAAATTCCTCACAGTCCTGCCATCTGGCAAAAGTAACCAGAGCATTCAGTCGCTCACAGCCAGACTCTGCAAAGGTTTCTTCACATAAGCTATCAGATTTCTTGACACTGAATGATCACATTCTCTTCCATTTGCAGTTGTTGGACGACGTTTTGAATGGCTGCTAAAACAATATATTATTAATGATCATTCATTGTTACATCGCAATTTGTCCACCATTTTCTCTATTGTCTTGTCTTGTCAGGAATTGTTGTGCTGTCTTGCATGTTTTGAACATTTTATGCACTTTAAGCTGCCCTGTGTATGACTGTGTGTTCAAATAGCAATTTGTTCCTCGAGCAATATTGCCACCTTTCTATTGCACCAGATGTATGTGGTAGAAATGACAAATAATGCTCCTCAACTCTCTGTCTCTACTTTACTCTACTCTCTCGTATCACCCGCAGAGGCCCCAAAGAATTATTGGAACCCCTGGATTTCCTCAAACTTGATTTACTGCATCTGTTGCTCTTGATGTGATCATCTCCATTTCAGACCGAGCGCAAAGTTGGGGACTCGTTCAGGGAACATCTATGGTCCGCTGTGCTTTTTCCAGATCGACAATTAATGGAAAGGTTTTGGGAAGTGTTGCTGCACAAAGGGACCTTGGAGTGCAGATTCATGATTCCTTGAAAGTTGAGTTGCATGTTAGATAGGTTTGTGAAGAAGGTGCTTAATATTCTTACCTTCATTGTTCAGAGCATTAAGTATTTGAATTGAGAGATTATGATGCTATTATACATGACACTGGTTAGGTCTTTGTTGCCATATTGTTTGCAGTTCTTGTCTCCTTCCTATCAGAAGAATGTTGTGAAACTTGAACTGCTTCACAAACGATTGACAGGAATGCTCCCAGGTATTGAGGATTTGAGCGATAGGAAGAGGCTGAAAAGAGGCTGGGGCTGTTTTCCCTGGAGCATCGAAGACTGAGGGGTGACTTTATTCAGGTTTATAAAATTATGATGGACATGAGTAGGGTAAACTAAATAGGTCTTGTCCCTCGGGTGATGGAATCCAAAACTAAAGAGCATATGTTTCGAGTTAGAGTTGAAAGCTGTACAATGATCCTAAGGGACAATATTTTCATGCAGAGGGTGGTCCGTGCATGGAAGGGGCTGCCAGAGGAAGTGGTGGAGGCT
>NC_057746.1:13692301-13696477 GCF_004010195.1 Chiloscyllium plagiosum | reverse complement strand
AAAACAATCGAATCCATGAAACATATAAGTTGAGAGAAGAACAAATCTTCAAGACACAATGATTTCACCAAATTCTTGGCAGAGACCCAACGAACATCACCTTTGGAGGTTGACAGGCTTTCATCACAACCTGGATTCTGACACAGCTGAACTTGCAGGAATGACTATTCGTTGAATTATAGAGTCAGCAAATTTACATCACACGAAAACAAGTAATTTGCCTCATTGTGTCCGCACTTCCGATTAATATTGACTAAATTGTCCAGCACCTGGTCCCGAAGTGGATATGCCGCTGAGTTTTAATAGACAATAGACAATAGGTGCAGGAGTAGGCCATTCTGCTCTTCAAGCCCGCACCACCATTCATTATGATCATTGCTGATCATCCTCAATCAGTATCCTGTTCCTGCCTCATCCCCATAACCCTTGATTCCACTATCCTTGAGATCTCTATCCAACTCTTTCTTGAAAGTATCCAGAGACTTGGCCTCCACAGCCTTCTGGGGCAGAGCATTCCATACACCCATCACTCTCTGGATGAAGAAGTTTCTCCTCAACTCTGTTCAAAGTAGCCTACCCCTTATTTTTAAAGTGTGTCATCTGGTTCGCGACTCACCCATCAGCGGAAACATGCTTCTTGTCTACAGAGTGGCTAATCCTTTAATAATCTTTTACATCTTAATATTAAGCAAAATATAATACCAGAAATGTCCATGTTAAGTAACTAGTCACTGGAGCACATGAGAGAAAATATATAGGAATTGAAAGAATGCAAAACCGATTTACAGAAATGGTTCCAGGAATGAAATTCTGACATCAACTAATGAAGTTTTGTGTATAAGATTGACCGAAGATTTGGAGCTGTAGACCATTTTGACGGAATCGATTGCATTCCTTTTGTGGTTGTTCTAGCGTCATCAAGTCATTCAGCAATACGGCAATACAGCAAGGAAAACGACCCGTCGCTTCAACTTGATCATGCTGGACAGATATCCTATATTAATCTGGTCCCATTTGCCAACATTTGGCCCATGTCCCTCTACATCCTTGTTACTGATCTTCCCATCCAGATGCCATTAAATCTTGCAGTTGTACCAGACTCCGCCACTTCCTCCACCACATCAGACAGGCATGAAAAAGTTGCCCCTGAGGTCCCTTTTATATCTTTACCCTGTCAAATAGAATAAGCCTTTTCCTTTGGTTGGTGGAGTCCAGAACTAAAAGGCCTATGATTAGAGTTAGAGCTGAAAGTTGTCCAAGGAACCTGAGAGTGGTGTATGCATGGAAAGAGCTGAGGAGGAAATGGTGGAGGCTGGTAACATTAAAACATTTAAAAGCCACCTGAATGATTCTATGAATAGCGAGATATAGGTCTAGTGTTGGTAAATGGAAATAGTTTAGGTTAGGTTATCTGGTCTGCATGGACGAATTGGACTGAGCGGTATGTTTCCTTGCACAACATCAGTATGACTCTGTGACTGTATAAATGCAGAATAATCGAAAATTGTGCGTCTGACACCTGTATTCTGACATAGCTGAACTTGCTGGAATAACTCTTCATTGAGTTATAGATTCACGGAATTGACACCACACGATAAGAAGTCCTTTGCCTCATTGCGTCTGCACTTGCAATCGACTTTGACTCAATTGTCAAACACTTGGTCCCGAAGCGTATCTGCTGCAGAGTTTCATATTCAGCGCAATATGATATCAGAAACATCCACGCTAAGTACCAAAACACTGGACCACATTAGAGAAAAGATAAAGGAATTAGAAATAATACAGAACCGATTTACAGGAATGGTTGCATAAATGAAACTCTTAAATTCTGATATCAGGTAAAGAACTTGTGAGTATAAGAGAGGAAAATTGACCGAAGATTTGGAACTGGAAACCAATTTGACGGGAGTCATTTGCATTCCTTTTTCGGTTGTTCTGGAGTCATCATGTCATACGGCAATGCAGCATGGAAAACCACCCTTCGGTCTAACTTGACCATGCTGAACAGATATCCTAAATTAATCTGTTCCCATTTGTCAACACTTCGCCTAATTCCCGCTAAACCCTCTTTACTCTGTACAAAATCCCATGCAAGGACTACACAAAACACTATATAGGACAAACAGGAAGATAGCTAACGATCCGCATCCATGAACATCAACTAGCCACGAAACGACACGACCAGCTATCCCTGACAACCGGAAGCGGCAGGGATAGGCCACTATAAATTCCGGAGGAAACACCACAGAAGCGCTTCACAGGAGGCTCCCAAGCACTGAGGATGTCACCTAGACAGGGGGCGAAACGTTTGCAACAAAAACTTCCAGCTCGGCGAACAGAACCACAGCAATGAGCACCCGAGCTACAAATCTTCTCACAAACTTTGAACACCTCTTTACTCGTATACCCATCCATATATCATTAAATGTTGCAGTTGTGCGAATCTACATCATTTTCTCTGGCAGCTCATTCTAGACACGTGAAAAGGTTGCCCCATTAGTTCCCTTTTAAATCTTTACCCTGTAATTTTAAACCGATGGTCTCTAGTTTTGGGTTCCCTCACATTGTCTGGTCACTCTATCCATTTCCCTCATGAATTAATAAATAGTAACTAATTGACTTTATCAGACTTGGCAAGTGGGAAAGGTGCGTAGATTATTTCTTCACAGGTTACATCTTGAAAAGTATTTGATGTAGAAAGTCTGATGTACAGACTTGTAGAAATGCACATTGGCGTCGTTTTTAATAAGTCATTGAAGTCTAGCAGCAGTTACAGAAATCTGTTGTGAAAGCTGGAGAATGACACACTTTCCAGTTGAAGGATTTCAGGGCACGAGAAAGAAGTCTAATTTCCAATGCATGGTAGGGCGGTTAGACCGCACATGGAGTACAGTTTGGGGATTTATAATCCTCAACTTAGGAAAGATGCTATTGTCGTACAGGGAATACGACGAATGTTCATTAGCTTTGACAGCATAGATGGGCATTTGTCCTGTGAATTGCAATTGGGCAAATCTGGCCTTAATTTCTTTTACAGTTTCAGAACATGACAGGTCATCTCATCGGAAGTTGCAAAATATTTGAAGAGATAAACAGGATGGCGCATTTAAATTGTGTTCCCTCATGAAGGAATCTAGAAACAGGCAGACAATATTTAAAAATAAGGCATTGTGATTTATGACCACAATGAGGATTACTTGATTTTAGTCGAAGCTTAAAGAAGTCTTGCAATTCTCCTTTGCAGTGAGCTTTGGATATTCGGTCTTTGAGTGTCTTTAAAGTGGTGTTTGTTCATTTTCTAATTATCAACGGCCTGAAACTTTATGTGGTTATGCCTGCACAAGGCTGAGTCGTGTTAGAGCCCCCGTGGTCAACTTAAGTAGTGGAGCAGGCTTTCCAGAACAGCTCGCCCACTCGTTCTCTTCTGTCTTTCCCCTACTTACCTGCGAACACTCCAAAGATACTTCATTCAGAGTGAACCTGCTCCGTTGACAGCATCCCCTCTCGATCAGAGTGGTGCAGAAAAGCACAGCAGGTCAGCCAGCACCCGAGGAGCAGGAAATTCAACGTTTTCGGCAAAAGCCCTTCATCGGGAATGCATCAGAAAAGCCCTTCATCAGGACTCCAGCATCTGCAATTCTCAGTTTTGCCTAACATTCTCTCTCATACAGGGCTCTTCCGTTGGTCCCAAAAGCACACTTTTATCGATCAAGTTAATTTGACTTCTTTTTCCATTTTGTCAGTAAATATACAGACCACGTCTCATACCCTTAAAAACTGCCCTGTGGACAAGGGTCCAGAGTTCTGGTAACATTGATTGCATCACAAGAATCGTCACAGAATGTTGCCAAATATATCCATCCCTGCCCTTCCATAAGTTAACTATACGTCGGAGCGCATGTAGTCAGACGGAGATAAAGGAGCGATTGGACTGAAGACACAGTTCATAGAATCACAACATTGTTATGGCGGAAAAGGGCGACATTCGATTGTCTTGGGTCTGCTCCTCCTTTCAATCATGGCTGATCAGTTTCTCAATCCAAGTCTCCTGCCTTCTCCCCGTAATCCTTGATTCACATTATTATTCATTAACCTGCCTCAGTCTTAAATATACTCAATGACATGGCTACTATAGCCTTCTGTGGCAATGAATTCCCTTGATTCACCACTCTCTGT
>NC_057746.1:13678967-13690614 GCF_004010195.1 Chiloscyllium plagiosum | reverse complement strand
TCGAAGGACCTGGTTCCGCACTGTAATTATTCTATTTTTAAAAGTGTTAATTGAGGCTATGATTTTCGTGCACATATTCACCAAGACACCCCTTTCGGCAACTATAGATGGTGATCATGGTCCATCAAAGAGTCAAAGCTTGCATACGCACAGAGAATATACAAACTTTATCAACACAGCGGCAATATGCAGAGCATGTAGAAGAGTATTAAGACCATCAACAGCCACAGCATAGCATCGCCTGCTTGTGCTGGTAATATCCACCCTCCCGGATGATTTGAACAACTTCTTTGCATGGTTTGAGGCATGAAATGATGTGGAAGCTATGTGGATCATCTCCCCTCCCAATGACTAGGTTTTGAGTCTTATCACGACTGACGTGAGGAAAATTCTATGTAGAGTCAACCCACATAAGCCTGCTGGTCCACCTAACATCACATGCAGAATGCTCAGAGGATGCTCTGACGTGCTGGTGGATGTTGTCTTGGACATCTTGGACAACATTTCCCTGAGTTGTGTCATAGTTCCAACGTGCTTCAAGGCCACTACCATCGTCCCTGTGCCGAAGAAGTCTTCAGTGTCTTGCCTCAATGGCTACTGCCCCTTTGCATTGACATTAAACATCATGAATTGTTTCGAGAGGCCCGTGATGAGGTATATTAGGACCCTGCTGTCCACCGCCCCAACCCACCTTCACTCTGCAGTGTGTGCATCGTTCCAACCGGTCAACAGATGATGCTATCTCCACCACCCAACCTCTGACCCTCACCCAACTGTTGAAGAAGAACACCTACATCAGATTACTGTTCATTAACTTCAGTTCTGCATTCAGCAGTATCATTCGTCAGCACCTGTTTGGAAAGCTGAGTGCATTGCGCTTGAATAAGTTCCTCTGTAACTGGACGCTAATGACTGGTACACCTGAGACAGCCTGGATTGGGAACAGCATCTTCAAAATCATCACACTGAGCAGGGTGAAGAGCAGTCGACTGCTATTCACCCTGCTTTCATACGATTGAGCATTGATGTCCAAATGAAATTCTATTATTAACTTCATTGTTGACACGGCGGTAGTGGTTCTCAATCACAGGAATGAAGAGCAAGCATAAAGAGAGAAGATGCTGTGCTAACGGACTCGTGCAGAGCCAACAACCTGTCTATGAACGTGGACAAAACAAAAGAGATGGTTGTTGACTTCAGGAGGGCACAGAGCGATAACTCTCTGCTGGATGTCGATTGCTCCCCTGTGGAGATTATAAAGAGCACCAAATTTCGTTGCATCCATCTGGCAGATAATCTCACCTGGTCACTCAGCATGGCCTTCATAGCCAAGAAAGCCCAGCAACATCTCTGCTGTCTGCGAAGGTTGAGGAAAGCCTATCTGACAGCCCCTATCCTCACCATATTCTAAACAGGGTTAATTTAGAATACGCTGAGCAGCTGCATCACTGCCTGGTTCGAAATTGCACTGTCTTGATTCATAAGACCTGACAACGGGTAGTGAGGACACCTTAATACGATCGCTAAAATAGGGATGTTATTATACTAGGCTGAGAGAAGGTGAGTCATGGCTCCAGAAGCAAATTCGATTACTTAGAGTGTGGAAACAGGCCCTTCGGCCCAACAATTCACAATGAACCGCCAAAGCGCAACCCACCCAGACTCATCCCCTACATGTATCACTTCACCTAACACCACGGGCAATTTAGCACGGGCAATTCAGCTGATCTGCACATTTTTAATCGGAGCACCCGGAGGAAACGGGGAGAATGTGCAAACTCCACTCAGTCAGTCGCCTGGTGGTGCGGTGTGGCAGTAGTGCTAACCACTGTGCCACCGTGCCGCCTACGAATGTAGCAATAAATTTGATAAATTTACTATTTACTCGCTACCACAGCCATATTTCCTTCCTCAGTTACAATTTATTGCTACCTTTGCTTCTGGAATAATGACTCACCTTCTCTCAGCCTAGATTAAAACTTCGCTATTTTTCCCTTTTTTTTAGTTTTGACAAAGGGTCAGTTCGACTCGAAACGTCAGCTCTTTTCTCTCCTGACAGATGCTGCCAGACCTGCTGAGATTTTCCAGCATTTTCTCTTTTGGTTTCAGATTCCAGCATCCGCAGTAATTTGCCTTTATTGAAATCTTCATCTCTCCTCTACAGACATCTTCACCACACGCTGCATCTACAAGGCCAACAGCATTGTGGGCGACCCCACAGAACTTTGATCCAAATTCTTCACACTCCTGCCATCTGGCAAAAGTAACCAGAGCATTCAATCACTCACATCCAGACTTTGCAAAAGTTTCTTCACCTTAGCCATCAGACTTCTTGACACTGTATGATCACACTCTCTTCCATTAGCAATTTTTGGACGATGTTTTGAATGGCTGCTCAAAAAATATTTTATTAACGATCATTCAATGTTACATTGGAATTTGTCCACCATTGTATCTATTGTCTTGACTTGTCAGGAATAACTGCGCTGTCTTGCATGCACGTTTTATGCACTTTAAGCTGCCCTGTGTATGATTGTACTGTCGTGTAGACGGTTTTCAAATAGCAATTTGGTCATGGAGCAAAATTGCCTTCTTTTTATTGTGTCAGATGTGTATGGTAGAAATGACAAATAATCTCCTCTACTCGCTCTCTAGTTTACTCTGCTGTCTCTTTTCGCCCTACAAGGGCCCAAAGACTTATTCCAATCTACGAGAGATTTTCCTGGATTTCCTCAAGCCTGATTTACGGCATCTGCTGTTCCTGGTGTGGTCTCCTCCATATCAGAGTGTTCCAGCTCAAAACTGGGGACTCGTTCAGGGAACACCTATTGTCCACTGTGATGTTTTACAGATCTACACTTAATGGCAAGGTTTTTGGAAGTGTTGCTGAACAAAGAGACCGCGAAGTGCAGCTTCATAATTTCTTGAAAGCAGAGTCGCATGTAGACAGGATAGTGAAGAACGTGCTTAATATTCTTCCCTTCATTGGTCAGAGCATTAGTATTGTAGTTGGGAGAACATGATGCGACTATACAGGACACTGGTTAGGTCACTTTTGGAATATTGTGCACAATTCTGGTTTCCTTCCTAACAGAAGCATGTCGCGAAACTTGAACAGGTTGACAAAAGATTGACAGGGACGTTCCCTGAGTTGGAGGATTTGAGTGGTAGAGAGTGGCTGAATAGGTTGGGACTGGCTGTGGGGTGGCTTTATAGAGGTTTATGAAATCATGACGAACATTAATAGGGTAAATAGAATAGATCTTTTCTCTCGGGTGGTGGAGTCCAGAACTAAAATGCATGTGTTTAGGATTAGAGTTGAAGGAGAAAGTGAGGACTGCAGATGCTGGAGATCAGAACGGTAAATGAGTTGCTGGAAAAGAGCAGCAGGTCAGGCAACATCCAAGGAGCAGGACAATCGACGTTTCGGACATAAGCCTGAAATAGGGAGAAGAAGGGTGAAGTACAATCCTGAAGAAGGGCTCATGCCCGAAACGTCGATTCTCCTGCTCGTTGGATGCTGCATGACCTGCTGCACTTTTCCAGCAACACATTTTCAGATTAGAGATGAAAGCTGTTCAAGGAATCTAAGGGACAACTTTTTCACGCAGAGGGTGGTATATGCATGGAAGGAGCTGCCAGAGGAAGTGGTGGAGTCTGGTACAATTAAATCCTTTAAAAGCAACCTGGATGATTTTATGAATAAGAAGTATTTAGCGGGATATAGGCCGAGTGCTGGCAAATGGGAATAGATCAGGTTAGGATATCTGGCCTGCATGGACGAATTGGACCGAGGGGTCTGTCTCCTTGCTCTACAGCTGTATGACTCTGTGACAATGCTAATGTGGAATAATCTCAAATTGTGGGTCTGAAATATTATCTCAGCTTGTTATTCAACAGATCGTAGAAAATGAAGCATTCATCCTTTGCAGTTACATGTTGTACATTGCTTCTTATTTTGCTTCATTCCCATCCGAACATTCAAATTTCGCGATTATTCTTTACTTGCATTGAAAGTTACTCATGATAGAATTTGATGAGTTTTTTTTCTGTCTCGACGTTTAATTTATCCTTTTCGATGACTTGTCCAATTTTTAAATTACTTCTGATTCTTTACAGTTCGAAATTGATTGAATTAAACGTGAAGCTCAGACTCCAATATATTCAAAACAGTACCCATGAAGCGGCAATTTCCAAAGAAATCAACGCTGCGAGCGGGACTCGAACCTGCGCAAGGAACCCCCACAAGATGACGAATCTAACGCCTTAACCTCTCGGCCATCACAGCTCGGAGAGCTCGCGCCATAGTAAAACAACTGAATCCATGAAACATATAAGTTGTTGGAAGAACAAATTGTCAGGATGCAATGAATTTGACCAAATCCTTTGCAGAGACCCAGACGAACGTCACCTTTTCAGGTTGACAGGCACTCATCGCAACCTGGATTCTGACACAGCTGAACTTGCGGAAGTGACTCTTTGCAGGATTTATACAGTTACCAAATTTACACCACACGAAAACAAGTCATTTGCCTCATCGGTCCGCATTTCCGATCGATATTGACGAAATTGTCCAGCACCTGGTCCCAAAGTGAATATGCCGCTAAGTTTTAATATTCAGCACAATACGATATCAGCAACGTCCATGAAAATTACCTAAACACTGGCGCACATTTGAGAAAAGATATAGAAGTTAGAAAGAATGCAGAACCGATTTAAAGGAATGGTTCCAGGAATGAAACTCTTAAGTCTGGACATCATCTAAAGAACTTGTGAGTATAAGAGAATAAGATTGACCGAAGATTTGGAGCTGGAAACCGTTTTAACGGAATTCGATTGCATTCTATTTGTGGTTGTTCTCGAGTCATCAAGTCAGAGAGCAATACAGCACGGAAAACGAACCTTCGGTCCAACTTGACCATGTTGAGCAGATATCCTAAATTAATCTGTTCTCATTTGCCAACATTTGCCGTATATCCCTCTAAATCCATGTTACTCATATACCATCCAGATGCCATTAAGTCTTGTAGTTGTACCAGTCTCCACCACTTTCTCTGGCAGCTCATTCAAGACAGGCATGAAGAAGATGCCCCTTAGGTTTCTTTTAAATCTTTATCCTCTCATTTTAAGCCTATGCTTCTAGTTTTGTTTTCCCTCACCAGCGGGAAAAATACCTTCTGGACTCTATCTGTGCCCCTCATGATTTATAAACAGCAACTATTTGACTTCATCATAGGTGGGAAAGATGTGCAGATTATTTTGTCGAAGGTAACAGCTTGAAAACTGATTGATATAGAATGTCTGATGTGTAGATTTGTAGAAATGCATCTTGGCGTGGTTTTTAATAAGTCATTGATGTTTCGCAGCAGTTCAGAAATCTGCTGTGAACGCTGCAGAATGAGAACATTTCCAGCTGAAGGATTTTAGGTGACGAGAAAGAAGTCTTCGTTTCAATGTATGGTTGCCCGATTAGACCGGACTTGGGATACAATCCTCAATTTAGGAATGATACTATTGCCGTGTAAGGAATACCAAGAATGTTCGTTAGGCTTGACACAATAGATGGGCGTTTGTCCTGTGAATTGAAATTGAGGAAATCCGGCCTTAATTTTCTACAGCTTCAGAACATGACAGGTAATCTCAACGAAAGTTGCATAATATTTGAAGAGATAAACAGGACAGCGAAGTTAAATTGTGTTCCCTCATTAATGAATCTAGAAGCAGTCGAGTACAATTTTAAAATACGGCATTGAGATTTATGACCACGATGAGGACTATTTGATTTTAGTCTAAGCCTTGAGAAGTTTTGCAATTCTCCACTACGGTGTGCCGTGAATATTCGGTCTTTGAGTGCCTTTAATTTGGGTAATGCCTTGCCTGGTAGTGCAGTTAACTCAGTCACATTAGGCGTATTTAATCAGACCGTGGATAAGAATATGGATGATGATGCGATAGTGTGGGCTTCGATTAGTTCACACTGAGGGCCGAAGGGCCTGTTCTGCATTGTACTGTTCTATGTTCGATATTCTATACGAAGTCTAGATTCCTCGTTCGATACTCTGCAAACAGAGTGAAAACATCCAGCTACTCTGTCTCTATTCCTGTGAGACTTTTATGCGTTTCAATCAGATTCTGTTCCATTTTTCTCACCTCAAGTGGATACATACCTAGCTGAGCCAGTCTATTCTTAATTGACAATACTGCCATTTCAAGTGCTCCTGTACTCCCTCTCTGATAAGTGCATCCTCTGTAAGGCGGAGAGATCACAACTGTCCGCAAAATTCCAGGTCTAGTTCTATATCTATATTTTCATTGACTGGTTTGCAAAGACACCCAGATCCTAAATGAAAGGCTAGTTTCCCAATATATAATATTTAAATTAGAAGCCTTCCTTCCTGTTTTCACATCAGTTTGCATAAATGCATACTTATTCACACTGTACAGCATCACCTTGCTTGCATGTGCAATGTTTGTAGAATGCCCTGATGCTTCCATTTACTGTCCTCACTCAAACACCACTTAGTTTTATTTTGCAGCAATATACTGTTAATCAATGCATCAGCGAGAAAAAAAAATAGACAGTTTGATTCCATTCTGTTTTTGTTTGCCAACTAATTCAAATCCACATCAGAATATTCCCCCAAATTTCAAATCTTTCAATTTTTGCAATTAACTTCTCCATGTGAGGCCTTATCAAAAGCATTGTTAAAATGCATGTCATAATCAGAGAATCGTCTGTGATGACATTTTTTGCTCCTGAAGACAAAAAGGAACAGAATGAATTGAAAATGAAGGAACATGATAGAATGTCCATATAAAACGAGCATCATATTGAACTTGGAGTATGAGTGAAAATGCGTCAGTGTATACTTGGAAGAAGAAATGAAGACACTAACTTAAATTAAGAGAGAGAAGGAAGTGCCAACGTGTTCAAATTAGCTCATAGATCACTGAGTCAGAATTATTAGGCATTGATAGATATTCGTGATGGCAGGTTTGAGAAACCACTTATTTTTAATTTGGTCAGCATGGGAGAATCAATAAGCAGCAATTCAACGTCTATAAAATTTGGAGGTCTGAATGATTTTGCTGTGTGCAATTATGTGGAAATATGGTCAGTCATATCTAAATAAGATTCTACGATCAGCTTAACAATCCTGAACTGTGATACAAAATGTTGTCATAGGCTTTCTCAGTATGAGCTGTGTTCAAAATTTGTTCACCTTTCCAGATCAGCTGGCCTCTCAACTGGTCTGTTCAGTGTCAGTGAACACTTTTTAGTCTCTATCTTTTGCCAGATTTTGTGTTTGAAACTCCTATTTCATCAGTTCGATGTTATCCTCATCCATAGAATCCCAGTGTCGTAGAGTGTACAGCATGGAAACAGACCATTCGGTCCAAATCGTCCACGCTGACCAGGCATCCCAATCCAATCTAGTCCCACCTGCCAGGTTCTGGCCCATACCCCTCCAACCCCCTCCTTTTCATATACCCAGCCAGGTGCCTTTTAAATGTTGCAATTGCACTCCCCTTCACCAGTTCCTCTGGCAGCTCATTCCATACATGTACCAGTCTCTGCGTGAAAACCTTGAGCCTTTGGGTCTCTTTGATATCTTTCCCGTCTCACCCTAAACCTATGCCCTCTAGTTCTGGACTCCACAACCCCAGGGAAAAAGACTTTGTTTATTTATCCTATCCATGCTCCTCATAATTTTTTAAACCTCTATATGGTCATCCCGCAGCCTCTGACGCTCCAGGGAAAACAACTCTAGCCTATTCAACCTCTCCCTATAGCTCAAATCCTCCAACCGTGGCAACATCCTTGTAAATCCTTTCAAGTTGCACTACAGCTTTCCGATAGGAAGGAGATCAGAATTGCATGCAATATCCCAACAGTGGCCTACCTAATTAGATTAGATTACAGTGTGGAAACAGGCCCTTCGGCCCAACAAGTCCACACCGACCTGCCGAAGCGAAACCCACCCATAGATTTACCCCTTACCTAACACTAAGGGCAATTTAGTCTGGTCAATTCACCTGACCCTACACATCTTTGTGACTGTGAGAGGAAACCGGAGCACCCGGGGGAAACCCACGCAGACACGGGGAGAACGTGCAAACTCCACACCGTCAGTCGCCTGAGGCGGGAATTGAACGCGGGTCTCTGGCACTGTGAGGCAGCCGTGCTAACCACTGTGCCACCGTGCCGCCCCAGCCGTACCGTCGTAATGTCCCGTACAGCCGTAATCTGACCTCCCAACTTCTGTACTCAATACTCTGACCAATAAAAGAAAGCATACCAAACACCTTCTTCACTATCCTATCTTCCTGCCACTCCTCTTTCAAGGAGCTATGAACCTGCACTTCTAGGTTTCTTTGTTCAGCAACACTCCATAGGACCTTTGCATTCAGTGTATAAGTCGGGCTAATATTTGCTTTCCCAAAATCCAGCAGCTCACATTTATCTAAATTCAACTCCATCTGCCACTTCTCAGCCCATTGGTCCATTTGATCAAGATCCAGTTGTAATCTGAATTAACCTTCTTTGCTGTCCACTATATCTCCAATTTTGGTGTCATCTGCAAACTTACCAACTATACCTCTTTTGCTCACATCCAAATCATTAATATAAATGATGTAAAGTAGTGAATCCATGAACGATCCTTGTTGCACTCCACTGGTCACAGGCTTCCATTCTGAAAAACAACCCTCCACCGCCACCCTCTATCTTCTACCTTTGAGCCAGTTCTGTACCCAAATGGCCAGTACTCCCTGCACGAAGAAAGCCGAGTGACTGTTCGAAGTGGGAACAAGTTTGCTGACAATGCTAGATCAATAAAGCAAAACAGACTCCCTGTCAGGGAGGAAGTGATAAGGTAAGGGGACTGTGGTTTACAACAGAAATTGCATGTCTTTCTACGAAGAAGAAGGAGGCTTATTTGTTGATGAGGCAACATGTTTCAGATGAGGCAATGGAGAGTTACAGATAAGCTAGGAAGGATTTAAAGAGAGAGTTAAGAAGAGCAAAGAGAGGACACGAGCAGTTTTAGCAAATAGAATAAAGGTGATCGCTAAAGCAATCGATAGGTATGTGAGGAATAAAAGGCTGTTTAGGGTAGGAATAAGGCTAGTCAATGACAGAATTGGGAAGTTGAGTGTGGACCCTGTGGAGATCGGAGAGTGCTAAACGACCATTTCTTATCGGTTTTCACATAGGAAAAGGAGAATATTGTTGAGGAGAAGAAGGAAGTACGAGATATTAGAGTAGAAAGGATCGAGTTTAGTTACGAACATGTGTTATCAATTCTAGAAGGAGTGAAAGTAGGCAAGTCCACTGGGCCGGATGGAACAATATTCAAAGAAGTTCTAAGGGTGTCATGGGCAGGGAATCTACTCGGAGTAGGGCAGTTCGATGTTCACCAATAATTGTGACCCAACAAAAGGTACAATCAAGCTGTTCAGTCGCCAATTACATACTTGCTGGAGTCATACTGTGGAAGGTGACGAGAGAACCAAAAAGAGGAAAAATAGAGCATGCTTGACCTGAACATCACAAATCTGCCTGCGCCAGATATAATTATGCATGAGAGTATCGGCAAAAGTGACCGCCTCACAATCACTGTGGATACAATGTGTTTTCTTTACATTTAGAACATGATCCATCATGTTGCGCACCACTATTACAATGCTAAATGAGACAGATTTTAACAAATAAACAACTGAAGACTGGGTATCCTTGATATGCTTTGACAGTCAGAATCACTGGAATCAGACTTCAGCACACTCATTGACCGACATATCCTCCACTAAACCATTACTATTAAGTCAGAAAATCAAAGGTGGTTCACTGGATAATGGAGGAAGGAACGCCAGCAGCAGTGGGAGGCATTTGTAAACATGAGGTGGCTACATGATGAAGCTATGAAACAACAGAAAAACAAATGATGGACAGGGTAAGCGAAACCACAAGCTACAGATCAGATTTAAATTCTGCACTCTGTCACATCCAGTCGTGATTGCTGGTTGACAACTCACTGGAGGAGGATATTTTACAAACACCCCCATCTTCAATCATAGAAGATCTCAACACATCTGTCCAAAATATAATTCTGAAACACTCCCAATAATCTACAGCCAGAACAGTCAAGTAGCTGATCCAAAACGCCCTGTGTCACATGCAAGCCTTGGAGCAATTCGATTAGTTCCAACATTTGGATCCGATGCTTTTCTGCAAGTGGACATATGATTTTTTGAGAAATATTATTAAAACTTCTGCCTCTACCGCCCTGACAGGCAAGGAGTTCCAGATTCTCATCACTCTCTATGGGAAAATGATTTTCCTTGCATCTCCTATAAACCTCTACCCCGGATTTTACGTCTGTGCCCCTTGAGGCTTGAGCCCTCCATACAAGTAAAACGTCACTTCCTGTCTGCTCTACCTAACCCCTTACTATTTTATGCATCTTAAGCATGTTCCGTTTCAATTTCCTCTGCCCTATGGAAGACAACTCTAGTTAATCCAATCTCTCTTTCTTATTGAAACTTTCTCACCCATTCCATGACCTGATCAAAAACACCTGTAATATTTCCATTTCTATCATATCCCACATACAATGTGTATTCGAGAACTGCACGCAATTTTCTAGCTTCGTCCTCAACAATATTTCATACAGATCCAGCATAACTTCCTGATCGTAAACTCTGTGCCTCGAAGTTTATTTCTGACTCAACCTCTTCCTTCCAACTTGCTTAGATAGCTCTCCTCCATCAAACCGAAAGTTTAATGCAACAATACAAATTCTGCCCCAGTTCTGCACAACCTTCCTTTAACTTTTCCGGTTCTAACTTTTTTTTAATTGTCATATAAAACTCTCGTGTAAAGAGACTAGTTCCACTTGCCTTCATCCGTTCCCCACCTCCGCCTCCCCAAACAACTCCCCAACCTTTGGCAAAATGTCCTTCCGGCAAGTATTACGCGTCCAGCCGATGTTCCATGCCCAGTAATGGCAAAACTAATCAATCACATACGACCTTTCATCATCAATTTTGATCGCAACATTAACAGTTGCTCGGTAGTGTCAGCAGAGCTTCGGATGAAATATTTAATATTCATAATTCTTAACCAAATATAAAGGAGCATGAACTTGCTGAAGCAGTAAAATTATTGGGGTTCATACTTTGAGTCAATCAGTTTTCCATCCGACCTTACTGCCAGCTAGACTTTTTATCTGAGAACGGATCCTTGGATCAGACGGTGCCCTGTTCCCTTTCTGACTTTCCTGTGATTATCTTTTTTTGGACTCTCATTAGGGCATCTGGAGCTTCAAGTTTTCTTCTCCCACATGCAGGGCATTTTGCGACGTTCAGCCTTATTGCACAACGAAAGTACCTGCTGCTAAGGTGAAGATAGACCACATTTACCAATTTGTCGCTGGTCCCGTACATTTGTTTTAACTCCTTCCTTCATTCACCGTCTAAGTTTTTATTCTGATTCCATGAAAAGTTTGCATGTGAAAATCAAACAAACAGCCGAACATTTTGTGTTTTGACGTGTTTTGTACCATATTAATAAAGCAAGCTTGTGTCATTTCCTCTTTAGTATCCCGGCCTGACACATGTGAGACTGGTGCTCAATTCACCGACGAGG
>NC_057746.1:13671310-13677887 GCF_004010195.1 Chiloscyllium plagiosum | reverse complement strand
GTTTGATATAATTGTTGCTCAGCGACAGGAGAACACTTCTCAAAATATCCAAAAAAGACTTAGGTGTAGAGAGAAAGACACGGCTGAAGGTCGATGGGATTTCATGCAGTCGTGGCTGAGTGGTGAATGCGACGAGCGAGAAATCCATCGGGGTTTCCCTGCGCGAGTTTGAATCCTGTCGGATTATGACACATACTGTTCACAACGTAGTATTTTCAATCAAAATTATTTGGGATGTATCATGCCTGAGGTGACATTTTGCTTAACAAAATGCAATACCATGAGTTGCTTTTCTTGACTTTATTCATCTGAAGAAAAATTGGCTGCAGATTCAACAGGTCTTTTCTGTGTTGTATGATTCTGGCAGGAAATCACTGACCCAAATAAAACCTTGGATCTACGAGTGAGAATCGCCCAAGGCAAACTTCAGCACACGCAGCAACAGGTGGCTGCACCGTAGTATTCACACGAGTGCGCTCACACACACACACGCACACAGACAGTCATATACATGGACACACACACATTCTCTCTCACACACACGCATACAGCGACCATTTCTCGAACACATACTTAACAGGGTCGTTCTCATACTTTATCACAGGGATATTCTGTAATCCCTCACACTGACGCACACACTATCTCAAGCACACACACGCTGAAGAATGCACACACCAACACTCTCTCCCTCTCTCTCCCTCAAACAAATACTCAATCTCGCTCACAAAAGCTCTCTCTCTCTCTCACACACACACGCATGCACATAACTGTTTGATGTGAATGTGTATTTGCAGACACATTTTATTTTGCTCAAAAGTACTCGATTTGTCGACAGTCAAGGTGGCCTTTAAAAAATCTAATTTGGAAATAAAACCATTCTGACTTCTGATTCAGATACAAGCAGACTTACCTGAAACGTCGATTCTCCTGTTCTTTGAATGCTGCCTGACCTGCTGAGCATTTCTAGCACCACACTCTCGACTCTAAACTACAGCATCTGCAGTCCTCAGTTTCGCCCAAACATGGAACGTGACGCCATACCTAAAATGCATTGACTACCTGAGATATCACCATACATTTGGGTGCAGTTATTTTGGGACAGTGACTTAAAATAAATTCTGGGATTTACATATTAATTAACCGAAACCTGCACTTCCATTGTAATGAATTACAAACTTAATAGCCACTTTGGCATGGTCGTGGCATTCGCTTAAGTCGTATGGCCCTTTTTACCTTATAAGTTTTTTGCCGGATGTATCCTCTCTCACTAACTGCCTGCGGGGGAGGGGGACGGGGCAGGGTGTGGCAACGGGGGCTCCGAAAGCTTGCGGTTTCAAATAAAGCTGCTGGAATCAAAATGGCATCTCCTAGTGCATACAACAACAATAACTTGAATTTACCATTAATCTCGATACTGCAACACATCGGAATTGGATTGCATCAAGTTCCAAACGTATAGACACATGTGATTAATAGATTTGTGAACGGATTGCGGTGTGAGTGAATTACTCTACATACATGTGTGTATCTGAATTGAGTATCAATATCTTTAGTGATTGAGAGGATTGTCAAAAATTAATAAGAAAAAAATTATTTCGAATGAAATTTGTTGCAGCAGATCCGAAATCCATGATTGGAAATATTTGCAAGAGTCCTATAACCGTCGAAATTATGAAATGAATTTGCAACATTCCACTAAACTAAATTGTACAGACATATGCATGATGCATTTATCTTTACCAGTCGGTAGCATGTCAATTTATATTACCTGCTGTTCTAGTGGTTAGAATTTGGCGCTTTCTCTGCCACGGCATGGGTTTGATTCCCGGTCAGGGAGCAGGAGCGTTTCGTAAATGTATTATTGCATTAAAACATTAAGAGAGAGCAAACGTTTGTATAATTAACATCAACTTTTTCACAGCTGCCTAATCATCCAACTCAATCCATTTGATTACAGGATTGAGCAAATGACACGTAATAGGGTGGAAGATGGAATCATCTATTCACTCATTTCGATTGACATTTCAGAGATCCATAACCTAAAGCAAAGCAAAAGGAAAATCGGAAAAAGGAAAGGGAAAGAAAATAAAAAGAAAGACAAAGTAAGAAAAACATCGAGGAACGTCCAGATTTCCTCCTGTGAATCTTCGGAAGCGTTTAGCTTGATGTAAAATCAGCTAGTGGTATTCAAGTTGTGTGAATGGGCATGCAGGGACGAGCACAGTGGACAGTGTTTTACAGGGAGAAACACATTGAACATTGATACAGAAAGCTGGAGAAGGTAAATTAGCAACCAACACACATGAGTCGATAAAGTATGGCGGCGGAAAAAATACAGCATGTCAGGCAGCATCCGGCTATTATGTTATTTTTAAATCTCGTCCGTCTCATCTTAAAAAAATATGTCCTCAAGTCTTTAAATCCCCCATCCTTCAGAAAAGGAAACCATCATTAACTTTATCTACACCTCTTATTATTTTATATTCTCCTTTCAGGTCGCATCTCAAGCTCCTACACTCCAGTTAAAAATGTTCCAGCCCATCCAGCCTTTCTGTATAGAAGTTGAAGTGTGGTGTTGGAAAAGGACCGCCGGCCAGGCAGTATACGAGGAGCAGGAGAATCGGAGTTTCGAGCATACGCTTTTCTTCAGAAATTCCTGAAGTAGAGCGAATGCTCGGAACATTGATTCTCCTGCTGCTTGGCTAACCACACAACGTCATTGCATAAACTGCAGTTTGTTAACTGTGCTGTCTTTCTCACCATCAAAATTTCAACTATTTTGAATGATCCAAAATTATAAGCCTCAAACTCATGACCCTTGCAAACCTCCACCTCACCTTCAACACTTTTTCGAAGCTCCTTTCCCAAAAAGCCACAGTTAAACATTTCCAATCACATTTCTGTCTCTGTTTCAGTCCCAAATTAGCTGTAGTCAAAATCAGCAGAGCCATTTGATTGGTTCAGTTTCTAAATCTATCTTCGGATTTTGAAATAATTCATCACACCATTTTCTTCCAATACATCTCCACATCGTTCAGCTGCATGAGACTACCCTTTCAAAAGTGTAATCATGGGAAAAAGAGGACCCCTTGAAATCAATGAGGTCGTCTATGTGTGGTGCCACAGGAAACAGCTAAATTTCTAAATGAATACTTTTGGTCAGTACTTACCATGTAGGAAGATATGGCAATTAGTGAATTCTGGGAAACAAATGGTAATGTCAAGAAAAGAGGCCACATTGCAGAACAGGAGTTGCTGGAAGTCATAAAATGTATCAAGGCGGATAAATTCTTGAACATGATTAGGTCATGACAATGTGGGACGCTAACGAAGAAATTCTGGGACCCTGCCATAGAGATATGTATCATTAAAGCTACAGGTGATGTGCTAGAAGAATGCAGGGTGGCTAATGTTGTGTCATTTCTTAAGAAAGCTAGCAAGGAAAACCATGGCACTACAGACTGGTGAACATGTCAGTGGTGGTAAATTATTAGAGGGTATTCTTAGAGATTGGTAAAAATTTGGAAAGGTAAGGACTAATTATGAATAGTCACCATAGCTTTGTATGACAGAAAACATTTCTCAAACATTTGACTGATTCTTTTGAAGATGTGACAAAATATTGAGATGAAGACAAAACGATAGGCTTTGTCTACATGGACTTTACTGAAATCTTTGACAAGATTCCATATGGTAGATTGATTAGTACGGTTAGATCACATAGGATCCAGGGAGAGATAGCCAGTTGGATACAAACCTGATTTGAGTGTAGGAGACAGAGTGAAGATTGTTGTTTAGACTTAAGGCCTGTGACCAGCAGTGTGCGACACGGATCAATACTGAGTTTGTTCTTGTTCATAAATTATACCATCGATTTTGACATGAATGTTGGAACATGATTCGTAAATTAGTGGATGACACCAAAATTGGAAGTATAGTGGACAAATAAGAATATTATCTCAGAGTACAGTATAATCTTGATTTGCTAGAGCAGTGGGCAGAGAAATGGCATATGAAATTCAATGCATATAAATTTCTGACATTGCATGTTGTTAAGATACACAAGGACAGGACTTGCAGTTAATGGTAGGGCCCTGAGGAGTGTTATCAAATCAGTCTTACGGGTAATTGGACGTAGTTTCTTTAAAATGGGGATGCAGTTAGAAAGGCTGGTGAAGTTGTCACTTGGCATTCATCCCTTCATCAGTTAGAGTTTTCAGTCCAGGAGTTGAGATGTCATGTTTCAGCTGTTAAAGACATTGGTGAGGCAACTTTTAGAGTACTGTAGGAAGGATGTTATTAAATGTGTCAGGGTGCAAGAAAAGAAAGATTTACAAGGATATTACTGAGACTAGAAGTCTTGAGTTATAAGGAGAGTTTGAATAGGGTGGGCTATTTTCTGTAAGAGCATAGTTGGCCGACAGGTGATCGCATAGAGTTTTATAAAATTGAGGAGCATAGGTCAAGTGAATAGACAATGTTTTCGTCCACGTTTAGGACTCCAAACCTACAGGGCATAGATTTATAGTGAGTGGAAAGATTTAAAAGCGACCTAAGGGACAAAGTTTCACACAGATGGTGGTGCGTGTATGGATCAAGGTGCCATTGAAAGTGGTGGAGGCGATTACAGTTGCAAAAGTTAAAAGACATTTCAACAGCTGCATAGATAGGAATGTTTTAGAGGGATATCGGCCAAATACAATCAAATGGGGCTAGTTTGGTTTCGGAAACCTGGTCAGTTCAGACAGCTTCAACAGTAATACCTGTTTCCTTGTTGTATGACTCCACCTGCAGTGAACTCCCTCAACTGTTGTGTCCCATTGTACACTCCATAAACCTAAGGTCATATTGACATGGCAAAAATCAAGAATTTCCCATACTGAATGGAATCTTGAGCTAGAGAGTAAATGTACAAAATTCAGTATGAATGCAGTAACTTGTGCACAGCTCATTATCATAGTAGAGTCATGGATGTGTCTAATCAAAGTACTATTAGCAGCATCAACCCCTACTGTCAAATGTCACTACATTGTGTTAATAGCTGGGCTGAATCGGGAAATCATTTGCCATATACAAAATATTTCGGAAATCTTCCACCAATTTTAATAAAAATCTTGATTAAGGATCAGACATTTTCATTTATTAAAGCTGGAGTCTTAATTCTCAGAAAACTGAATAAGTTTGCACAATTGAGGGATCTTCACAGTTCTGTGGACATCTCATATACAGAAAAGCTTTGCACACAAGTGCTATTTTCCAGTATTGTATCCAAAAGTTTTGAAGGTTAGAAAAGTGAAGACAGCGTCACTTATTTGTTATGCTAAAATACATAAACTGAGGAAGTACTCATTACTGTATTTAACAAACAAACTGAGGGGCCGTGACAGAGGATGATGAAAAGTTCTTTCATGTTGTGAGAGAGTTGACCATGCAGTTCAAAAACAAGAGGTGGCGCATTTGAAATAGAGATGGAGAGAATTATTTTTCTCCAAGTGTTCGCAATATTTGAAAATTTCTCTTCCAAAGTGTAATGGAGGTCCCAGAAACGAGATCCTTCCCTTACATGAGTTCAAGATTACCAGCAGGATTTTAGAGTTTGAGTTGCAATCAGATCAGCTTGGATCTCATTAAAACGCTGCACAATTTCAAGGGGACAACTTTCCTAAACCATATTTGGGCTCTTACATGTCGTTAAAACAAGTGAATTATTTTATACAAATGGAATCACAGTGTCTTCACTAATAACAAATATTTACTTCCATTTTATTTTAACCTTTGTTATAAATTTAATTTATGATTCAAAAGTCTAAATCCCTTACATAACCGTGGGGTAACTACGTTCCTAGGGTCAAACTATGTGGAATAAAGCATCCCACCTTCATGAATATCCTGGTTTGCAGAGAGCCTCCTGTTAATTCCACCTGGTCCTTGACTCCACTTGCTCTGTTTTTTGTCATGAATGTGGTATGCTCTCAGTGAATGAAGGCCTTTTAAAAACACAAACATGTTACATTTGCTGCATTACCTTTATCTACTTTTCCAGTTACTCTTCAAAATATTCAGAAAGACTGGGCACTTTCCATTATGAAATAAGCACTGACATTTTTATTTTACGTACTTTTTTTATTGTTTCTTGTAATCAATTCTCTATTTGAATATATATTTCACAAAACTATTATGTAGTTCCTTGTATGTAATTTATTGGATTAGTTTTAGTTCACTTTTTATTCATCAAAAATGCATTTATAATGAATCGGTTTAGCAGAACTAAAAAAGAAAGAGATAGAGAGAGAAGAGAGACAGAAAAGCGAGGGAAACAAAGAGAGAAGAGAGAGAAAAGGGGACACAGTAAAGGAAGTAATAGAGGGAGTTTAAGCTTCAGAAATTGTCACTTAGACAGGCAATCCAGCTGAAAAGGTTGGGGACGAATGCTGCAGGTAAGCTTCGTGTGGGAGACAGTGAGGATAACCATTCACATGATAGCCAAACGCATGTTGAGAACCTGTTAAAATATTCCAGCATTGCCTATATTTGATGATAAGGATGTGGAAGCCTTTTTCGTCGCGTTTGAAAAGGT
>NC_057746.1:13662868-13669356 GCF_004010195.1 Chiloscyllium plagiosum | reverse complement strand
TGAAAATCCTAATTTTAGCCGTGCGGCTGTTCAACTGACTGAATTGCAAAAGAAAGGCAAGAAGATTCTGTGGCCTTCAGACTGTCAGAAATCATTTGATAGCCTGAAAGCTGTGCTAATAACTGCTCCAGTAATAATCACACCCAATTATGCAAATTGACTTGATGCAAGTTGTGTGGATTTCAGTGCGCCACTGTTGCAGGAAGACAACGAGAAAATAAGAAAAAGGCCTATCTGTATTTCTCTACGAAACTGAACAATCAGCAGCAGAAATATTCGACAGTTGAGATAGATACTTTCAGCTTGGTTTGGGCATTAAAATATTTATATGTTTATATTAGCAGTAATGCATATGACACAACCATATGATGTACTAATTTGTACAGACTTGTTAGATGGAACTTTTTGTTACAGCCATTCAACTTCATAAGTTTGCGTGTGTCAGGACTAGAAAATGCGATTGCCGGCGCAATCGAGAAACTGGGGCTTTTTTTTGGCAGGAATAAAACAGACTGAAACAAAAAGCCATCGTTTGGAAATGCATGTTTGGAAATTTGCTGTCAATGTAACGTACATGTACGCTATTGGGTACTAACAGGTAAGATTAACTTTTTTTAAAATCAAGCAATCTTTGGAACTTGCCTTCCCTCTTCTTGACAAATAGACCTGATAGTATCCGCTGACCCTGCCCAAATTAGAGATATAATTTTTTTGTCCCACCTTCTCAAAACAGTCTTCATAAAGTGGCATTGGATATGCATTAGTCTTTGTAAGTGCTATGATTTTATGATAATCTACACATAAGTGCTGACTACCGTTTTTTTTTCCCTTAAAGAGAAGAAGGTGTGATGTTACTCCATTTTTAATACGGTTATGTTGTCCTTGGTTTTATTTTCAGAGACGTTGTAAAAGCAGCGATCCCAAAAATAATGGCTTGGGTGCTTTTTAGAGCCAACTTATTAAAAGTAAGCTTTCAAGTTTTACAAATAAGCACTTGTTTTTCGTGTGGCTAGTTCTCTCAGCTCAGTTTTTCTTTGGTTTATTCTGGCTCTTCAGTGAAGGGGGTTCTGTAGTTGTGTACCCTGGACCCTAAAGAAGCAAGTCCATGCTGACCCTGTCTCTCTCTGACATCTCAAATGTAAGAGCATGTGTTTGACGTTCCATTTTGTGCCAAGGTGTGTTTATGGTGGTTGTTCCAAGTATTGAAACCGTAAAATGAACTTGGAATAATCTATTGGATTTTCAGGTAGTTTAAATTAGTCTGTATTATCTTCTTCTTGGCGTTTCATTCGCTAATCTTGTCGCATATTCTGCTTTGCATAAAACTAAATAACACCCCTCCTGAAATATCCGAGTTACACATGCTTAAAACAAATAACAAAAGAAAGGTTTGGACAACATTTTGGAAATGTTTTGAGGATGTATAGCCTAGTCTATAACATGCTCCGAACATAACCATGACAGTGTGGCTAAATTCTGTCCTAATAGCATTTAAAATTTTACTGATGAAGCTAATGTTACAGCTTGGATATCAAACAAAGAGGAGACACTGTACAGGAACGAGAAAGCGTTTTCAGCGAAATGGCCGAAAGACAAAATTCTCTCTTTCAACATCAGCAAAACATTGGAGTTGGTCAAAGACTTTAGGAAGTGGAGGACGGGGCATACCCCTCTCTCCATCAATAGTACTGAAGTCTAGGTGATTGGAAATAGCAATTGATGATCATCAAGCAACTCACTTTGTCAGTCACTGTGAGTTCTGTGGTCAAGTAAAGACAACAGCGACACTCCTTCCACAGGATGGTAAGGACATTCAGTGTATACATAAAGACTTCAACAGGTTTTATAGATGCCACGTAGAATGCAGCACTGTTTGGTATGACAACGTTTCTTCCCAAGGCAACAAGAAAGTACAGAGAATCGTGGACTCAGCTCAGTCCATTACACAAAGCAAAGTTCCGTCTATTGACTTCAACTATACTCCTTGCTGTCTGGAAAGGAAGCTGACATGTCAATGACCATTCCCACTCCGGGTAGACTCTCATCCACTATTTTCCATATGGGAAAATATTCAACATAAATACCGTAAGAAATTTAGGCGCTGGAAATCAGAAGCAAAGACATAAACTGCTGGAAATGATCGGTAGATCAGTCAGCATCTGCGGAAAGAAGTCAGAATTATCTTTTCGGGTCCACTCTTCATGAGAACTAATGCAGATTACAGACACTACGGCAGAAATTTAACAAGGAGATGCTCGAGATTAATAATATCTGGGTTATTACCGCGGCTACGAGCAAATGAGGGCCGAAATAGTGGGATAGAGCAACGAAATGCATAGCTGTGGAGCTGGTGTATGGGAGAAAGGTCCACATTTTTGGATCATTGGTAGCTCTTTTGGGGTCAAAGTGACCTGTAGAAGAAGGACAGATTGCATCTAAATTGGAAGGGGACTAATATACGGGAAGGGAGGATTTCTGGAGCTGCTCGGGTGGATTAAAACTAGTCAGGTTGGAGGTGGAATCGAGGAAGATATTGAAGAAACAGATCAATCTGAGACTGGTACAGTTGGGAACAAAGATGAGTCAAAGAGTCAGGGCACGCAGGGACAAAGCAGAAAGCAAGGTCGGGCTGATGAATAAAACTGCATTTATTTCAATGCAAGAGGCCTAACAGGAAAGGCAGGTGAACACTGGGCATGGCTAGGAACGTGGGACTGGGATATCATAGAAATTACAGAAACATGTCCCAGTGATGGACAGGACTGGCAGCTTAAAGTTCCAGCTTATAAATGATAAAGAGCAGACAGAGAGGGAGGCGAGAGTGGAGGGGAACTCGCGTTTTTGATAAGAGATAGCATTACAGCTGTACTGAGGGAGGATATTCCTGGAAATCCATCCTGGGAAGTTATTTGGGTGGAATTGAGAAATAGGAAAGTGATGATCACCTTACTGGGATTGTGTTAGACTCCCCCTGATAATCACAGTGAAATGGAGAAACACATTTGTAAGGAGACATCTGTTATCGGTAGGAGTAATAGGGTGGTTATGGTCGGGGATTTTAACTTTCCAAACATAGACTGGAACTGCCATACTGTTAAGGGTTGAGATGGTGAGGAATTTGTTATATGTGTACAAGAAAATTTTCTGATTTATTATGTGGGCATCCCACTCATGAAGGTGCAATCCTTGACATACTCTTGGTAAGTAAGGCAGGGCAGGTGATTGAGGTGTCGGGGCAGTGGCGGGGTGGACACGTTGCGGCCAGCGACTATAATTCCACCGGTTTTAAAATAGTACTAGAAAACGACAGACCAGAACAAAAAGTTGAATTTCTAAATTGGAGAAAGTGAGGACTGAAGGAAAATTTTCTGATTTATTATGTGGGCATCCCACTCATGAAGGTGCAATCCTTGACATACTCTTGGTAAGTAAGGCAGGGCAGGTGATTGAGGTGTCGGGGCAGTGGCGGGGTGGACACGTTGCGGCCAGCGACTATAATTCCACCGGTTTTAAAATAGTACTAGAAAACGACAGACCAGAACAAAATGCTGAATTTCTAAATTGGAGAAATTGAGGGCTGAAGATGCTGCAGATCAGAGTTTAAATGTGTGTGGCTGGAAAAGCGCAGCAGGTCAGGCAGCATCAAAGGAGCAGGAGAATCGAAGTTTCGGGCAAAAGCCCTTTTTCAGGAATGAGGATGGTGTGCCAAGCAGGCTAAGATAAAAGGAAGGGAGGAGGGATTTGGGGGAGCGGCGTTGGGAATGCGATTGGTGGAAGGAGGTTCAGGTGATGGTGATAGGCCGGAGAAGGGGTGGGGGCGGAGAGGTCGGGAAGAAGATTGCAGGTCAAAAGGCGTTGCTGCGACTGAGGGTTGGGACTGAGAAAAGGTGGGGGGGATGAGAAAGCTGGAGAAATCTACATTCATTGCGGAACACTGATAGGGAGGGGGAGGGAAATATATCCTTGGTGGCGGGGTCTGTTTGGAGCTGGCGGAAATGACGAAGGATGATACAATGTAGCTGCAGGTTGGTGGGGTGGTAGGTGAGGTCCAGTGAGGTTCTGTCCTGGTGGCGATTGGAGGGGCGGGGATCAAGGGCGGAGAAGCGGGAAGTGAAGGAGATGCGGTGGAGAGCATCGTCAACCACGTCTGAGGGGAAATTGCGGTCTTTGAAGAAGGAGGCCATCTGGGTTGTTCAGTATTGGAATTGGTCCTCCTGGGAGCAGATGCGGCGAAGGCGAAGGAATTGGGAATATGGGATGGCGTTTTTAACTGCGGCAGGGTGGGTGGAGGTGTAATCTAGGTCGCTGTGTGAGTCAGTCGGTTTATAGTAAACGTCCGTGTTGAGTCGGTCGTCCAAGATAGAAATGGAGAGGTCTAAGAAGGGGAGGGAGGAGACTGAGACGGTCCAGGTAAAATTGAGGACGGATGGAAGGTTTTAGTAAAGTGGATAAACTGTTCAACCTCCTCGTGGGAGCACGAGGAAGCACTGATACAGTCATCGATGCAGCGGAGGAAAAGGTGGTGCCAGTGTAGCTGTGGAAGATGGAATATTCCGCATATCCAACGAAGAGGATATAGCTGGGGCCCATGCGCGTGCCCATGGTTACTCCTTTGGTTTGGAGGAAGTGGGAGGATTGGAAAGAGAAGTTGTTCAGAGTGAGGACCAGTTCAGTCAGTCGAAGGAGGGTGGCAGTGGAAGGGTTCTGTTTGGTTCTGCGGGAAAGGAAGAAGTGGAAGGCTTAGAGGCTTTTATAATAGGGGATGAAGGTATATAGGGACTGGATGTCCATGGTGAAGTTAAGGCGTTGGGGGTCGGGGAAGCGAAAATCATGGAGTAGGTGGAGGGCGTGGGTGGTGTCCCGAACATAGGTGGGGAGTTTTTGGACTAAGTGGGACGGGACCGTGCCAAGGTACGCAGAAATGAGTTCGGTGGGGGAGGAGCAGGCTGCGACAATGGGTCGGCCAGGGCAGTCAGGTTTGTGGATTATGGGCAGGAGGTAGAAACGGGCGGTGCGGGGTTGTGGGACTGAGATTGGAGGCGGTGGATGGAAGATCCCCTGAGGTGATGAGATTATGGATGGTCTGGGAGATGAATGGTTTGGTGGTGGGAGGTGGGGTCATGTTGAAGGGGGCAGTAGGAGGAGGTGTGCGCGTGCGTGTGTTTAGCTCGGTGTGCCAAACTACCACCGTGCCT
Source organism: Chiloscyllium plagiosum (assembly GCF_004010195.1). NCBI lineage: Eukaryota > Metazoa > Chordata > Chondrichthyes > Orectolobiformes > Hemiscylliidae > Chiloscyllium > Chiloscyllium plagiosum. The sequence goes on along the minus strand of NC_057746.1, from coordinate 13,664,161 downwards.
TCCTCGTCTGCTGGTTTGATGGTGAGGTTGGGGTTGGAGCGGAGGGAGTGAAGGGCTGCACGTTGCGAGGGTGAGAGGTTGGAGTGGGTGAGAGGGGTGGACAGGTTGAGGTGGTCAATGTCGTGGAGGCAGTTGGCTATGAAGAGGTCGTATGTGGATAAGAGTGTGGGGTGTCCAGGTGGATTGCGTGTGTTGGAGGCGGGAGAAGGCGTCGTCAGAGGGTGGGCGGGAGTCCTGGTTGAAGAGGAAGGTGCGGAGGCGAAGGTGGCGGAAGAATTGTTCAATGTCTCGCCGTGTGTTGAATTTGTTAATCCGGGATCGTAGGGAAATTGGACAATGGTCAATTTTGACGGAATTAGACAATAATATTCAAAACGTGATTGTGTGCAAATGTTTACAGGCAAAGAGACAGCTGGAAAATGGTAAGCCTTCATAAATGAGATAATGAAAGTCCAGAAACAGTATACTACAGTTAGGGTGAAAGGAAAGGCTGGTAGATATAGGGAACACTGGATGACAAAAAGAAATTGAGAGTTTGCTTAAGAAAAAGCAGAAATCAAGTGTTAGGTATAGACAAGCAAGACTGAGTGAATCCTTAAAAGAGAATAAAGTCAGTAGGAGTATACTCTAGTGGGAAATTAGGAGGGCAAAAAAGCGACACGAAACAGCTTTGGCAAATCGAGGTAAGGAAAATCCAAAGAGATTTTATTAATACATTAAGAACAGCAGAGTACACAGGGAGAGAACAGGGCCACTCAAAGATCAGCAAGGCCTTTGTATGGAGCCGCAGAAGATGGGGGAGATAATAAACGAGTATTTTGCATCAGTGTTTGTTGTGGAAAAGGACAGGGAAGATGTAAGCAAATAGATAGTGACATCTTGAAAAGTTACCATATTACAGAGGCGGACGTTTTGGATGTCTTGAAAGGAATAGAAGTGCATATATCCCCAAGACATGGTCAGGTGTACCCTAAACCTCAGTGGGAAGTTAGGGAAGTGATTGCTGGGACTTTTGCTGAGATATTTATATCATTGAAAGTCACAGGTGAGGTGCCGCAAGACTGGAGTTTGGCGAACGTTGTGCCACTGTTTAAGAAAGGTGGTAAGGGCGATCCAGTGTAGTATAGACCAATGAGCCAGACGTCAGTGGTGGGCAAGTTGTTGGAGGGAATCCTGAGTGATGATGTGCGAATGAATTTGGAAATGCAAGTACTGATTAGGGTTAGTGAATACGACATTGTCCGTGGGAAATCATGTTTCCCAAAGTTGATTGAGTTTTTTTGAAGTAGTAAC
>NC_057746.1:13659535-13662368 GCF_004010195.1 Chiloscyllium plagiosum | reverse complement strand
ATGTCCAAAAGATGGTGACAGGGTCAGAATGTTCCAGCAGGAGCTCCTCTGCTCTGCCCGCACTTTGAGTCTCTCTTTGTTATTCTGTTTTCTGGAGGACATTTTCTTCCCAAACGTTTAACTTTTTTTAGTTATTCCATTGGGATGGAAGGAGCTGAATACTAGACTGGAGGTTGGTGCAGGGAGTCAAACCCTCGAACTTTAAATCACAGTGCAGCTGGCAGGCTCAGCCTGGTATGGCCTGGAGTCTGGGAGCGGTGTGACCTGGAGAGTCGGCCCGGTGCAGCCTGGAGACTGGGCGCGGTGCAGTCTGGAGGCTGAGCCTGGTGTTGCCTGATGACTGGGCCTGGGATGATCTGTCGACTGGGTCTGGCCCAGTGTGGTCTGGAGACGGAGCCAGGCATGGTCTAGGAACTGGGCTAAGCATGGTCTAGAGTTTGGGTGCAGTGCATTCTGGAGACTGGGCGTGGCGTGGTCTAGAGACTGGGCCCGGCACGGTCTGGAGGCTCGGCCAGGCGTCGGCTGCAGACTGGGCCCGGTGCAGTCTGGGGTGTTTTTGCTGGAACAGACAGTGTGAAGAGACTGCAAATGGAGCCCATTGTTTTTTTTCTTCCTTTTCATTCTTATGCTGGACTTTGATTTATTATTCTTTCAATTTTGTACCAAATACTTAAGAATCTGTAGCTAGATGTCTTAAACCTAAGATGGTACCATAACCAAATACATTGCAAACTTTTCACTGCATTCGTTAGAGTGCACGTGACAATAAAGTAATTCAATTCAATGTGAGATCGTCAATGTCTTTGACGCCTTTTCCAAACAAAGCTGCTATTTGTGCATTGGCATGGGTGGCCAGCAGAGGGGGGTATGCCATCACTTTCAACATAAGAGGGAGAGACAGACGGAGAGGAAGTGAGGAGGGACATTTTGATGCCAGTTTCAATGGATTCACTCCCAAATCAACAGAAACGCAAATGCTCAGAGATGCAGATGCAGAGTTGCACACACTAATACACTAAAGCGCACACACAAAGACACAGGCAAACGTATACATACACAAAACCACAAACACAGAGATATATGCAGAAATTCGGCCCCTCATACCTCCTTTGGCACTCAATACGATCATGGCTGATCTGATCCTGGCATCATCTTTATTTTCTCGTGGGAAATAAGGTTTGGCAAGTGACTGCACTGTTAAAGTGAGAGCACTTTGGGACCAGTGACTGTAATTTACTTAGTTTGAAAATAGTTCTGGAAAAGAATAGGCCTGATCCACAAGTTAACGTTATAAATTTTGGCAAGGCCCATTTTGATAATATTAGGCAGGAACTTTCAAAAGAAGTAGTTGTTACATAATTCTGCCATATCTCTGTTCTCCATTCTCCATTTCCTGGTTTCAGACTGTAAAGAAAATGCATTTGTTTTCTATTACCTTTCCCAATGACATGCCTTTAGAAGATATTAGTGTTCGCTCTTAAAACCATGTTCATATACTTGTCAGAAACCCATCAATTCCCCGTCTTACACTGCTCAATGATTGACCTTTCACAGCTATAAAATCACAGAAACATTAATTCTGTACATAGACTCAGACGTCAGAATTGTCTACATTAGTCACACTTTCTGACATAAGACCTGTTGCCAGAAATGTTATGACACTTCAAATGGTCGTCCAAGTACTTTATGACAATTGTGAGGTTACCCGTGACAGCTACACTCTCAGGAAGTGCAATCCAGTCCCCAACAGCCTCTGGGTGAAAAAAAAATCCTCAAATCATTTCTAACCGTCAATCCCTTCACTTTAAAAGAATGCTCCCTTGTTTTTGAACCTTTGACGAAAAGGAACAGCTGCTGGTTATCCATCCTTATTGTGCCCCTTGCAATCTTATCCTTCTGTCTCAAGTCACACTCAGCCTTCTCCTCCATAGTAAACGACCCAAGCTTATGCAGCCTCTCTGCACAGCCGATGTGCTGCATCCCAGGGAATATCCTTGTGAATCTCCTCTACACCCTCCATTGAAGTCACATTCTTCTTGTAATTTGGCTTCCAAAACTGCACACAGTATTCCATGTATGGCTTAGCCAAAGTCCTGGAAAGCTCTTATAATCTATGTCCCAATGGTTAAAGGCTATACCCAAGCTCCCATATGCCGTCTGAATTTGCTAATTTTCCTGTCCAGTCACATTCAGGGATCTTTAGAGAAGCATCCTCTGAGCTTCTTCGTCTGCTGCCATTCATTGTTTACTCCCCTGTCTGGTTCCTTCTTCCAAAGTGCATCACATCATATATATCAGAATTACATGCCAACATTTGTCCATTTGACCATTCAATCTAGATCTTCCTGTGACATACGACCTTTCTCCACACTGTCCATATCCAGCCAATCTTTGTGTCAAGCACAGAATGACCTATCATGCTCATTCTCCACCCCCTCCGCATTCAAATCAATATCATTTATGAACACCACAAAGGTGCCACAATGAATACTCAATAATCCCTGTGTTGCACCACCCAACTGGGCCACACATACAGCCTTCTAAAACCACCCTCTGTCTCCTGCCACAAAGCCAATTTTCCTTATAACGTTTAAAGTTATACTTGATACCATGAGATTTCACTTTCTTTATCAATTTCCCAGATGGGGCTTTGTTAAAGGCTTTGCCGAAAAACCATGCAAACGACCACCTTGAAAAAAATCAAGTTCGTTCACCATGACGTCCGTCTGATAAAGATACTCTGACTCCCTCGTTCAAACATATCCTCTCTAAATGTCGATCAATGTTCTCCTTTCCTCTTTCTTACAATAGTTTCCCTAGCTCTGACCTGCTA
>NC_057746.1:13657175-13659516 GCF_004010195.1 Chiloscyllium plagiosum | reverse complement strand
CTCCGCATTCAAATCAATATCATTTATGAACACCACAAAGGTGCCACAATGAATACTCAATAATCCCTGTGTTGCACCACCCAACTGGGCCACACATACAGCCTTCTAAAACCACCCTCTGTCTCCTGCCACAAAGCCAATTTTCCTTATAACGTTTAAAGTTATACTTGATACCATGAGATTTCACTTTCTTTATCAATTTCCCAGATGGGGCTTTGTTAAAGGCTTTGCCGAAAAACCATGCAAACGACCACCTTGAAAAAAATCAAGTTCGTTCACCATGACGTCCGTCTGATAAAGATACTCTGACTCCCTCGTTCAAACATATCCTCTCTAAATGGCGATCAATTTTCTCCTTTCCTCTTTCATACAATAGTTTCCCTAACACTGACCTGCTACTTATTTGTCAATACTTTCCTGGTCTATGTTCACTATCCTTCCTGTAACGTGGAACCGCATTAGCTCATTCTCCAGTTGTGTATTAACTCTCTGTGGACATTTAGGTCAGGGCCTTTCCTACCCTGTCTCCAATAGCACCCTGTGATACAATTCACCAAAACGTGGGGATTTGGTCAATTTTACACCAGCCAAAACCTCCAATCCCTGCTTCCCAATTCATCTTCTCGAATTCTGTACCTGCATCCTAATTTTCCCAAGTAAAACAGATGTGAAGCTCTCATGTAACAATCTATCAATGTTTGCCAGCTTTATATACAGATTGCCCCCTTGCTGTTCAATGGGCCTTAATTGATCCCAGGTTATTCTGTTCTGCTTGATGTACGTATAGAATATCCTGGCATCCTCCCTGTACTTGCATGGTAACACTTGACCATGCCGCTGTGTTAGTCAGTCCCTCTTCGTGAAATTTCTAAGTTTCACTGTCATCACCTCTCATTTTTGAATCACCAGAGAACACAGAGTGAGTTTCCTCATCAGATAATCTTGCTTCTATGAAGACAGAGATGAATGTAACGGTTTAGTTTCTCTGCACTTTTCCAGTTGTCTGCAAGAAATTATCTTGTCCGGATGTTCACCATTCTGCATGTGACCCTGCCTTCACTTCTGTTTCAAGTATAGAGAGAAAAATTTAGTATTCCCCATGTTTCCTGTTAGTTTGCATCCTTGTTCTTTTTGATTTCCTCATCAGTTCATTGGTCCTCTTTTGTCAGGTTCCAAATGTCTCTGAATCCATGGCTTACCACAATATCTGACATTCACTTGATGTCCTTTGAGCAAATGCAATGGGTAACTTCTTTTGTGAACCATCGTTGAGTCACCCTACCCTTGTGCTGTTTGCACTGTCGCGGGGAGATATATATTGACTATTTGCACAACAGCTATTGCTTGTCTTCCACTAAATATTTCTCAAGTACTTTTCCAATTCATTGAAGCCAACTTGCCCCTCATACCTTCACAACTTGCATGACTCAGGTGTATAACTGCAATTTCAAAAGTAAACAGTTTCATATTCAGACCTCACATAAAATTCAAAACATTATGATCACTATGCCCAAAGCTCCTTTACTGCAAGATTTTCATATGCTCTTCGACTCACATAAGATCAATTCAATAACAGCGTCATCTCTAGCTCGGTGCTCAACACAGTATTAATGCAATCAATCGCATATAAGGTCGCAAAATCCATTTTTTCCAGCATAAGCATTCAATTGGGTTAACATGGTTCCGTTATAACTTGAAGGTAGCCATTATTACTCTAGTCTAATTTCCTGTTTTGAAATATGCTCAAAATTTACATTGCAGTTTTGACTTTGCTATATAACTCCCACTAATGACTGCTTCTCCTTGCTGTTTCTAAGCTCCACTTTAGCGGATTCTGTGGAAACTGAAAGACGTGGCCTCTCGGGATGAAGGTGAGATGGTTGGAGAGGCCCATCTGGACATTGAGATCATCTCGTCATGTTATTCGTTCTTTGCACGGATCATTATGATATTTTCACTAGATCTCACACTACACTGCTGGAGTAGAGAAGGAGAGAATGATCTATCAACAATGTTGTGCATTCCTCCTGACAGCTGAGTCCGCACGAATCTGGGTTGGGAATTTTACAGCAGTCTGGTAAAGTGTTGCTGCTGCTGTGTAGAATGTTAGTGAGATCATTTCTGTAGTCGTGTGCACAGATTTAATCCCCTGACTGAAGAAAGGATATTGTTATATTGGAAGCACATTAGAGATGGTTCCCTCAACTGATTCCTGGAATGATATTTTTAGTTTACAAGGGAAGGATGATCAGGTTGACCCACCACACTGGCGTTTACAAGAATGAAAGATGATCTTATCTTTCCATGAAAAACCAGAAGGAGTCAGCAACAGAAGCCAATT
>NC_057746.1:13645153-13656721 GCF_004010195.1 Chiloscyllium plagiosum | reverse complement strand
CTCATGCATCTTACACATCGATCGGAGCAGATCTTTTCAAGCATTTTGCCTGTTTCACAGGAATGTGGGAAAGGGAACCTAGAGGGTATAGGAAGAGTAGGCCTCAGCATAATCGTTTTCACTCGTGAATAAAATAGTAGCGAGCAACCTGTTGCGAAACTGTGTCAGGGGAATTGTGAGAATCCATTACTAGTGAATTAAGATCAACAGTTTTGCAATTACAAACCACAATTCATCAGAAGAGGCATGGTTTTGTGAAGACTGTACTTAGATTAGATTAGATTCCCTACAGTGTGGAAACAGGCCGTTTGGCCCAATTAGTTCACACCGACGCTCCGAAGAGTAACCCACTCAGACTCATTCTCCTATCTACCCCTGCCAAATACACCTAACTCTATGGGCAATTTAGCATGATCAATTTACCTAACCTGCACATCTATGACCTGTGGAAGGACACCGGAGCACCCAGAGACGGGGAGAGTGTACAAACACCAGACAGGCAGTCGCCCGAGGCTGGAATCGGACCTGGGTCCCTGGCGCTGTGAGGCTACAGTACTATCCACTGAGTCACCTTCTCCTAAAAATATGACAAGCAAAGAAGACAATGGGGATCGTGGAGATGTAAACTCCCTGAACTTCTTGAAGGCATTGATCAAACTGCTGCAAAAAAAGAATGTGCTGCAGAATAGGCAGACATGTGTTTAGGAGGACGTTATTCACTTGGATAGAGGATTGGTGAACCAACAAACGCAGAGAGATGGAATATATGATTCGTTTAATGGCTGACATCTTTTGGGGTGCCATAGACTTCAGATTACAGTCCCTGATTATCTGCCATCTATTGCACTACTTGGACGAGGGGATAGAAAACACTACAGCCTCATTTTCAGCTGGTAATAAAACCTTTGGAAAAGTAATTTGGTGCAATGAAAAAATGTAAATCAATTTACAAATGGACATAACTAGTTTAGATGAATGAGCCAACAACTGGCAAATAAAATTTAACGTGGATCAGTATGATATTATCCATATTAATCAGAGGAAGCGAAAGGCAACTTGTTGTGTATATTGAGATAAATATTAGAGTGCTTATGAGCAGAGGGATCTGGGTGTCCTTGTGCATATCACAGAAAACGCACATGCACGTACAGCAGGTAATGGGAAAGGCAAGTGCAATTTCAGCATTTACTCATAACAGAATAGAGCATGAAAGGAGGGAAACATTACTAAACTTTCCGAGAAATCAGTAAGATTCAACTGGAGTACTATGTACAGTTTCAGTGACCTGATTGCAGAAGGGATGCAATTCCATTGGAGGCAGTCCGAAGATTTTCACTCGACTGATGAGGAGTTTATCTCATGAAGAGAGATTGACCAGTTCAGGTCTCTACTCTGTAGAGTATAGAAGAATGAGAGGAGATCTCATTGAATTTTAAAGATGATAAAGGTGATTGACGATATAGACGTGGAGTGGATATTTCTTCACGTGGCCTAATCTACAACAAAATGTTAGAATTTTAGGATAACAAGGGAGGTGAAGAGCGGGCAGGAAAGTGGAATTGAGGTCGAGATGACATCAGCCATGATCGCATTAAATGGCGGAGCAGGGTTGAGGGGATGATTTGCCGACTGATGTCCCTTGTTCTTATTCAGCGCTTCGAATGTGCTACACAGGAATGGGGAAGGATTGGGTATCAAACAGAAAGCAGACACTCAGGATAAATCATTTTTCGTTGGTTTGACAGACCATGACCAGTGGAGACAGACAGTCACCAGTGCTGGATCCTCACCTTTTACAACCTATGATTTGGAGTTGTCGGTGTTGGACTGGGGTGTACAAAGTTAAAAATCACACAACACCAGGTTATAGTCCAACAGGTTTAATTGGAAGCACACTAGCTTTCGGAACGACGCTCCTTCATCCTGATGACAATCACCTGATGAAGGAGCGTCGCTCCGAACGCTAGTGTGCTTCCAATTAAACCTGTTGGACTATAACCTGGTGTTGTGTGAATTTTAAATTTTTACAACCAATGTCATGATCAGGAGTGGAACACATGTACTATGACGATGACACTCAGATAAGGAGGAAATTAAAATATCAAGAGAAAATTAAGAATCTGCAAATAGATGTAAACAGGCAATAGTTTGGCAGGTGGATTATAGCATGATGTACAACCTGACATTTCATTTTCAGGAAGAATGGAAGGTAGTATGTTCTTGCAATGGAAAGAGATTACAGGACATAGAACATAGAACATTACAGAGCAGCACAGGCCCTTCGGCTCTCAGGATTCCTGAAGAAGGGCTAATGCCCGAAACGTCGATTCTCCTGTTCCCTAGATGCTGCCTGACCTGCTGCGCTTCTCCAGCAACACATTTCCATCTCTGATCTCCAGCATCTGCAGACCTCATTTTCTCTTCAGTGACATCGTGTGGACTGGTGTAACCCAGACTGTCCCCCTGACAGCGACATCGTGTGAGCTGGTGTAGACCAGAATGTCCCGCTGACAATGACATGGTATTGGTTGGTGTAACACGGACTGGGTCCTTGAAAGTGACATATTGTGGGATTGTGTAGCCCAGTGTGATCCGATGAGAGTGTAATGTTGTGGGCTGCTGTAACCTGGAGAGTGCTCCCTGATATCAACATGATATGAGCGTGGTGCTGAAAAGAGGAAGAATTGACGTTTCAGGCAATAGGGCTTCATCAGGAATGAGGCTGTGAGCTGAGGGAGTAGTGAGATAAATGGAGGAGATTAGGGCTGGGAGGAAGACAGCCGAGACTGCAATAGGTAGAGGAGGTGAGGGTAAAGGTGATCACAGAGTCATAGCACAGCACAGAAACAGACCTTTCTGTCCAACTCGTCCATGCTGATCAGATATAACAAACCAATCTAGTCCCACCTCAGAACCCGACCCATATCCCTCCAAACCCTTCCTATTCATATACCCATCTCGATGCCTTTTAAAAATGGCAATTGTACTAGCCTCCACCACTTCCTCTGGCAGCTCATTCCATACATATACCAACCTATGAGTGAAAAAAAGTTGCCCCTTAGGTCTCTTTTATATTTTCCCAGTCTCACCTTAAACCTATGCCCTCTAGTTTTGGATTTCCCTCCGACGTTTCAGGGAAAACAGCCCTCGCTTATTTAACGTCTTCAGTGTCTGCGTTGGTTTCCTTCCACAGTCCAAAGATGTGCAGGTCAGGTGGGTTTGCCACGCTAAATTGCCCATAGCGCGAGGTGCATTAAACAGAGGGAAATGGGCCTGGGAGAGTTACTCTTCGGACGGTCGGTGTGGACTTATTGGGCCGAATGGCCTGTTTCCACACTGGAGGGAATCTAATCTAATCTAATCTAATCTCTTCCTGAAGTTCAATTCCTCCAACCTTGGCAACATCCTTGTAAATCTTTTCTGAAACCTTTCAAGTTTCACAACATCTTTCCGATAAGAAGGAGATCAGAATTGCACACAGTATTTCAACAATGGCCGAACTCACGTCCTGTATAGCCGCAACATAACCTCCAAACTCCTGTACTCAATACTCTGACCAATAAAGGAAAGTATGCCAAACACCTTCTTAACTATCCTTTAACCTGCGACTCCACTTTCAAGGAGCTATGAACCTGTTCTCCAATATCTCTTTGTTCAGCAACACTCACTAATACCTTACCATTAAGTATGTAAGTCCTGCTAAGATTTGCTTTCTCAAAATTCAACACCTCACATTTACCAAAATTAAACTCTATCTGCCACTTCTAAGCCCATTGGCCCATCTGAACAGGATTCCGTTGTAATCTGAGGTAACCTTCTTTGCCATCCACTACACTTCCAATGTTTGTGTCATCAACAAATTTATTAACTGTACCTCTTATGCTCACACCCAAATCATTTATATCGGTGATGAAAAGTAATGGACCCAGCACCGATCCTTGTGGCAATCCACTGGTCACAGACCTCCAGTCTGAAAAGTAACCCTCCAACACCACCCTCTATCTTTAACCTTTCAGCCAGTTCTGTTACCAAATTACGAGTTCTCCCCGTATTCCAAGAGACCGAACCTTGCTAACCAGTCTCACATGGGGAACCTTGTTGAACACTTTACTGAAGAGTCAGAGAGGAAGGTCGAGCAAATAGTTGAGAAGGAGGATGAACAGGTGAAATAGGTCTTGAGGGCAGTGCTAAGTTGGAAGTTTCGAACCGGGGTAATATCAGGTGAGTAAAAATGAGGTGTCTGGTGGTTCGGGAATGGCGATGGATAAGTCCCAGGACCTACAACTATACAAATGGCTAATGTGGCCACACTTGGAATATTGTGTACAGTTCTGGTCCCCCAGTACAGAAAGGATGTGGAAGCATTGTAGAAGAGATTTAACAGGATGTTGCCTGGTCTGGAGGGACGGTCTTATGAGGAAAGGTTGAGAGACTTGGTTCTGTTCTCATTGGAAAGAAGAAGGCTAAGGGGATATTTGATAGAGACATACAAGAGGATCACAGGATCAGATAGCGTAGACGGGGAAAGACCTTTTCCTCGGATTGTGACGTCAGATTGTATGAGAGTGCATAATTACAAATTGAGAGGGTGATATATTTAAGACAAATGTCAGAGTCAAGTTCTTTACGCAGAGAGTGGTAAGGGCGTGGAATGCCCTACCTGCTCAGGTAGTCAACTCAGCCGCATTCGGGAGATTTAAACAATCCTTAGCTAAGAACATGGATGATTTTGGGATAGTGCAGGGGGAAGAGCTGAGATTAGTTCACAGGTCGGCACAACATCGACGGCTGAAGGGCCTGTTCTGTGCTGCAATTCTCTATGTTCTATGTCCTGTGCATGTCCTTGGTGGAGTGGGCGAGAGAGTTGAAGTGTTTGGCCACGGGACTGTGGCAGGCGTCCCGAAGATGTTCTCTGAAGCACTGTGCGAGTAGACTTCCCGGCTCCACAATGAAGTGGAGACCACATCAGTAGCAACAGATACAGTAAATTACATGTGTGAATGGGCAGGTCAAACTTTGATAGATGTGGAAGGCTCCTTTCGGGTTGGAGAAGAATTTGCAGCGGCCCTGGCTGATAGTTTTGAATCATCATCAACGTCAGGTGAGGTCCCGGAATACTGAAGGTAAGCAAAACTTGTTCTGTTATTCAAGAAAGTCTGCTTAAAAACAGAAAGCCTGGGAACTCTTTACTAGTAAGCTTAACATCTATGATAAGTAAATTACTTAAGAAGATTCTGGGGATAGGATGCGCATGCATTTGGAAAGACACAATGGCTTTGTCCATGGGAGATCATGCCTGCCAAATCTTTTAAAGTTCTTTGATGACGTAACCAGGAAGGACAGGGCAGGAGGCATCGAAACGTGTGCTGTGGAAAAGAACAGCAGGTCAGAGAGCATCAGATGTGTAGGAGAATCGAGGATTCTGGCATAAACACTTCATCAGGAAAGATTCGCGATTCTCCTGCTCATTGGATGTTGCCTGACCTGCTGTGCTTTTCCAGCACCACATCTTTCGACTCTGATCTCCAGCATCTGCAGTTCTCACGTTTTCCTGGGGCAGTATATTTAGTCTATTAGAATTTCAGTTACACAAGAACAGAATGAGGTTGCTCAGCCCGGGAGCCTGACAACAGTTAGCAGGAGGCCAATCAGCCCCTCGAGGTTATCACACTGTACCCAGAGTAGGCCATGCAGCACTAGTTATCCTATTACACAACAACAGGATCAGTCCATTCCCCCTCCTCAAGTCTGTAACACAAGAACTGGAAGAGTCCACAAAGCGACTGGAGTATGAGGTATACTGGAATAACAGGAAACCCTTTAGTCCCTCAAGACCGGTCTTTCCCTTCAGTAAGGTCAGGACTGATCTGCTGTTGGCTTCAATTTGTCTTTCATGCCCCAATCCTTGTCGCCCTAAACTCTCTGATGTGTCAAAATGCGTTGACACTCACCCAACCACCTAAACATTTCTGTCATGTAGCTCCCCTAACTGTCTGCGATAGAGAGGTCCCAACAGTCACTGTCTGAAAGAAGGAAACACTCCCTGCACAGAGACCTTGCTCTATTGACATCAACAAAAGATATGAACACCGCGTCAGAGTGACTGGCCCTGATATCATGACAGCATTTGACTGAGCAAGGTGTCAAGGACCCTGAACATAATTAAACTTAACGGCAATCAGGAGAAAACTCCTCACTAGTTTGGATCATTCAGAACACAATGAGGCTGGTGGACATCAATCATCTCAGTCCCTGGATGTCTCCGTGGATGATACTCAGGGTAGCTTCGTCAGCACAAACATTATCAGCTACTTCATCAATATCTTTCCCTTCTTCATACGATCAGAAACGAGGATGTTCAGTGAAGGTCACACAATATTCAGAACAATTTGCCACCCCTTCAGCTGATAAAACATCTTAACGTGGACATCAGTCGGGCCTGTCCTGCTAACTGTGTATCAGGCTCCTGGGCTGAGCAACCTCATTCTTTTCTGGTATAACTGAAATTCTTATAGACTAAATATACTGTCCCAGGAAAATCTCCCAGATTCTGAAGATCAGAGTTAGAGTATGTTAGAGTACTGCTAGACACTGCTCATTTCCATGGTAATAGAAAAGAGGATCTCATTCAACACCTGAAGCTCACTTCACAGGAGTATAAGAAGGTGATTCACCCCATTGAAACTATTGCATAACAAGACGCAAAACCCATTGACTCTGCCCTGCCTATTACACAAGCAGAGATTTCAAAACCTGCAAATATTGGAATGCAGGAGGTTGGAAGAACATAACAAGCCATGCAGTATCAGGATGTGCAGAAGTCAACACCTTGGGGATAACCCTTCTTCAGGACTGGGGTGGGAGTAAGGGGAGCTACAGTTGAAAAAGTGGGATGGGGTAGGAAGAGGCAGGATGGTGAGGTGAGGATAGGTGAGCACAGGTAGAGGTTACCGCCGGGTTAGTTGATGGGAAGAATGAATGCGGTTGGTAGCTGGATCAGAGGAATGGAAGGGACGGGGAGGATATGGGAAAGGGAGTTGGGTGATGTGAAAGGACGTTATTTGAATTTGGGAATTCAATGTTGAGTCCTCCGGGCTGAACGCTGCCCAGGTGGAAGATGAGGTGTTGCTTCTCCAATTATAGTTTCGTTCGATACGGCAAAGGAGGAGGCCAAGGATGGCTATGTCGGATAGGGATTGGGAGGGAGAATTGAAATAGATGGTGACTGGAAATTCAGACCAATTCTTACAGACCCGGCTGAGATGTTCAGATGCCGGAATTTAACTTTGGCCACCTGGTGATGAGAAGACCACGTCAGGATCGCCACATGCAATAAACTCCGTTGGATCCCATTATCTGGCACATTTTCCACAAGGGCCTTTCCTTTGATTAATCTTTCGTTCCTTCCACACACCCCACCAATCCGACAAATTCCCCACAGGCACCTTTTCCTGGAAAAGATGCATTGCCTGCTGGCACACCACTTCCCTCATCTCCATCCAAACCCCTGAACAGTCCTTCCAGCGAGACAGAGGTTTAGCTGCCTTTCTTCCAACCTAGTTTTCTGCATCATATGCTCCCAATGTGGTCTTCTCTACATTGCGGAGACCAAATATAAAGTAAGGGCATATTTCGCCAAGCATCACAGCCGGGTTCGCAAGGGCCAAGTTGACATCCCAGTCACCACCATTTCAATTCCCCTTCCCACCCTCTTTCCAAGATGACCATCTTCTGCCTCTTCTGTTGTCACATTAAGTTAGACCGCAGATTGGATAGACAACAAGTTAACTTCTGCCTGGCCAGTCTACAGCCCAGAGGACTCAATCCTGAGTTCTCCAATTTTAATTAACCATCCCAGATATGCCCCATTCCCTTTCCAGCCCCTCCCACCCCCTTACAATTCACTTAACAGCCATACGTTCCATCTACCAACCGGATTCATCCCTCCCGTCAACCAACCAGATTGCACCAACCACTTGTTTTCACCTATCCCGACCTCACCATTACGTTGCTCTCCCACCCAAACCACGCGACTTATCTCTTCCTCTGCAGGTCCCCCTACCCCCAACCCCCAGACCTGCAGAATGTTTATACCTGAAACGTTGAGTTCTCCACCTCCTGATACTGCCTGACTTGCTGTGTTCGTCCAGCATTCTGTTTGTTTCCAATGACGCACTAAGATAAGGAGTTTTGTCAGGACATCAGGCTCGTAAGCAGGAACAACGAGTTGCCCAATAATGTTCTTGAACCTCTTTTCTGGCACAGGAGGAGGATATTCAGCCCTTCGAGACAATAACAGACGAACTGAAGCGGCCATTCAGCCCATCCAACCTGTAACAAAGAAACAGGAGGATGTCAATGATGCTCCAAAACGACAAACCATTGCAGCAGAAACTGCACCGACAGACACTTCCTTGTAGTTCCTTCTGTTTCCATTGCTAATGAAACCCACGTGCTAGGTTACCATAGTTTGATGACTAAGGAGGGAAAGTGGGTGGTTAGTGCCATTTTTCAAGGAGGTATCTTCCATCTCCAAGAAGATGAAGGAGTGTCGCTCCGAAAGATAGTGTGCTTCCAATTAAACCTGTTGGACTATAACCTGGTGTTTTGAGATTTTTATCAAAGAAATGAAACCGCATGGAATTAAGTACTGGCTACTTACAGCCACGAACTGCAGTGGGTCAGAAAGACAGCTCACCAACACTTTCTCAAGGACAATGAGGAAAAATGACTTAAATGGTGGCCCAGCATCCCATTAATGAAGATGAGATCATCATACTTCGGGAAGAGAGACAAAGGGATATAACTCACTTTAAACAGGGACATTGATTTATGCCCTGCATTGTCATAATATTCAGTAATATGGGAACAGGAGAAAAATAAATAAGATTAATCTCGTGTTTTATTTCCATTCCAACAATCACTTTGTTTGTTTAGTTTTTTCTAACGTTCTCTTTATCTATTCAACTCACTCGATTTCCCTGTCACCAACATCAAACACGTTATTTCACAGCTATGTTTAGTTCTGACAGAGTGTCAGTGAACTCAAAATGCCAACTCTATTTTTATCTCGGCCCGAGGGTGCCAAGTCTGTTCAGTTTCTCTGGCATCTTCTCGTTCTTTTTGTTTTGGATCTCGAGCATTATTCTTTGTTTTATTTAAGCTTTAATTTTGTTTTCACACGGATATCTGCATCGCTGGCAAGGGCTGCATCTGTTGACTTCACAAAGTGCCCTTTACTGTGAGGTCATTCAGTCAGGTAGTACAGAGCCTAGCACATTATTGTTGGTCCCTTAATCCAGATCAGGTCATAACGTTAAATTCCTTTCCAAAGAACATCAGTCAAACAGATAAACTTACAGACAAAGTGCTGGCGGTTTTATGACGGCCATTAGTGAAATTCACTTTTATTTCGAATTCCTGTCCTTTGAATTTAAGTTCGAAGATCATCTGTGGTAGGATCTGAAGCAGTGTCTTTCGTGAAATAACCTGGGCCTCTGAATTACATGTTCAGCGACAGTACTACTCTGACACTGTGACCGTATCATGAAGTTACTTTCGAGACAAGAACAAATTTGTGTTCAAAATAATTGCACCTGAAAGAGTACTAAGAAGAGATCTGGAACCGAAAAATATCAAATTTACCAGGACGTAGATAACTGTTTACTTCTCAACAGCACTGACTCTAGGATGGTATTGGAGATATTGTGGTGCCGGTTGTGGATAGGTTTTTTGATGGAGATAATACTGTGACATAAATCAA
This sequence comes from Chiloscyllium plagiosum, assembly GCF_004010195.1. NCBI lineage: Eukaryota > Metazoa > Chordata > Chondrichthyes > Orectolobiformes > Hemiscylliidae > Chiloscyllium > Chiloscyllium plagiosum. Next base: position 13,646,958 of record NC_057746.1, on the reverse strand, counting down.
TTCGGGGCAAAAATGGACCTCGAGATTGTGAACATTCTTATTCTCAGATGATTGTCAGGGGGTGGGGTGTCGTCTGAAATTTCTGGGTAATGAATTGAGTTTGCACTTGAAATTGAAGACAATAGTTTCCGTCTTTGATTAATAACGGTAATAGAAATAGCAATAAATGAAGTTCAACATGGTTTATGGGATTAACAAATGAATAGCGATAGAAAGACTTATCAGGAACAACAACAATGCTGAGGATGGGGTAATAACCTGCGTGAATGATTATCAAAACACTATGTATTCGCAATGGTAATGTTGACCAAGGCATGGAAAGGTAGGAAAGACTCCAGAATAAACTCCTGGCAGTTGATGCAAGATTCCAGTCTGCTGTTCTCAGATTCTGATCCATTGTTGGAATCTTCCAGTCTATTGGTCTCAGCTTCTGATCCATTGCTGGAATATTACAGACTGGTGTTCTCAGATTCTGGTCTTTCCTCTCCCTGTCTCTGCAGCTGCTGATCCCTGTTCGTGATGGAGGTGATGGATCTGCTGCTACAAAGGTATAACACATTGAAATAGCCCCTTACTAATAGTTGATAGAAATGCTCCAGAGATACAGTTAGGCTCCAGGGAATAGATGCTAATCACAGACACTAAACAAACAGTTCCAATTAATTCTTTACAGTATGGTACATTGGAATGGAATTCAATGCAGAGTTAGGGAACAGATGACATTTGGGACATAGAATACTGAACGACAATGCAAATAGAACAGGATAATTTTAAACATTATGTAGGGAATTTTATTTTATATGTAGAATGTTTAATCACAGGTTATAAAGGATAATAAGGTTGTTCCTATCTGGACAGGATATTCGGAATTCAAAACAGACATAGATATCAAAATACCTGGTGTAACTGGGAAATTGCCACGAGTAACAGTCGGTATATAGCTCATTCCGAGCTGCTGCAGAGATGATGGGTTGCCTTGTCACCATTTTTAATGTAAATATTCTATGAAATGTATTATAAGCTTTCAGAGTCGGAGGACGCAAACTTATTATGAAGGACACAGAGGATGTCAGCATCAATAATATATTCCTGTTGTTTAATGAAGTGTAGCCTTTTTAAAAATTGCCTTTTTAATCAAAATGCATTTGCTGAGGTGTGCACATTTAAGAGGATATTGGCAAAATGTTATTTTTTTTGGCAACTCAAAGAAGAAACAAATCCAGTGTAATACAGGTTTCATTGACACAAGTATTGCGAAAAGGAATGGAACATATTGTCCAAATATAATCATATTCGAAGTCCAGAACCACCAAAAAAAGCAAAATATTAGCGATAATGGAATGCAAGCACAAAATGATGTAGAAATGCAAAATAGAGATGAGGCAGGATCTGGAGACAAAAACACAGTGAACACATCGAGTCTGATATGACGCTGTTCTGAACAAGTCATATTGGACTCAAAATGTTAATTTCGTGTTTCTCTGCTCCAAAGTTGCCAGAACTGTTGAAAAAAAAAACAAGAGACCGGAATTCTTGATTCTTCACCTCTGAAGAACATATGATGAACAGAAGAAAAATCAAGGCTTATTTGTGAACTTCATATATGATGATGATGAGAATGTGAGAGATGGAGTTGCAGGAAATAATGAATAATGTTATAGAATACATGAAGATTAGCTGGATAATTCACAGTGAGGAGGTAAGAGTTAGGCTACAGGAGATTATCCCGGATTGTTGAGATGTGCAGATCAATGGCTGATAAAATTTAACACTGAATTATGTGAGATGGTGCACTTTGGGAGAAG
>NC_057746.1:13632840-13643380 GCF_004010195.1 Chiloscyllium plagiosum | reverse complement strand
CAGGTTTTACAGTTCCTGTGGTGGCAGGGGAAAGTGCCAGGATGGGAGGGTGGGTCGTAGGGGGGCATGGAGCTGACCAGGTAGTCACGGAGGGAACGGACTTTGCAGAAGGCAGCATAGAGTACAATGGGTGAGTGGGGGAGGAGATGAAGGTGATAGGTCAGGGAGGAGAGGGTGGAGTGGATAGGTGGAAAAGGAGATAGGCAGGTAGGACAAGTCCGGACAAGTCATGGGGACAGTGCTGAGCTGGAAGTTTGGAATTAGGTTGAGGTGGGGGAAGGGGAAATGAGGAAACTGTTGAAATCCACATTGGTGCCCTGGGGTTGAAGTGTTCCGAGGCGGAAGATGAGGCGTTCTTCCTCCAGGCGTCTGGTGGTGAGGGAGCGGCGGTGAAGGAGGCCCAGGACCTCCATGTCCTCTGCAGAGTGGGAGGGGGAATTGAAATGTTGGGCCACGGGGCGGTTTGGTTAATTGGTGCGGGTGTCTCGGAGATGTTCCCTAAAGCACTCTGCTAGAAGGCGCCCAGTCTCCCCAATGTAGAGTAGACTGCAAGGGGAGCAACGGATACAATAAATGATATTAGTGGATATGCAGGTAAATTTTTGATGGATATGGAAGGCTCCTTTAGGGCCTTGGATGGAGGTGAGGGAGGAGGTGTGGGCACAGGTTTTACAGTTCCTGCGGTGGCAGGGGAAAGAGCCAGGATGTGAGGATGGGTCGTAGGGGGGCGTGAACCTGACCAGGTAGTCACAGAGGGAACGGTCTTTGCGGAAGGTGGAAAGGGGTGGGGAGGGAAATTTATCCCTGGCGGTGGGGTCTTTTTGGAGGTGGCGGAAATGTCGGCGGATGATTTGGTTTATGCGGAGGTTTGTAGGGTGGAAGATGTGCACCAGGGGCGTTCTGTCCTTGTTACGGTTGGAGGGGTGTGGTCTGAGGGCGGAGGTGCGGGATGTGGACGAGATGCGTTGGAGGGCACCTTTAACCACGTGGGAAGGTAAATTGCGGTCTCTAAAGAAGGAGGCCATCTGGTGTGTTCTGTGGTGGAACTGGTCCTCCTGGGAGCAGATACGGCGGAGGCAGAGGAATTGGGTTTACGGGATGGCATTTTTGCAAGAGATAGGGTGGGAAGAGGTGTAATTCAGGTAGCTGTGGGAGTCGGTGGTTTTCTAAAAAATGTCAGTGTCAAGTCGGTCTTCACTATTGGAGATGGAGAGGTCCAGGAAGGGGAGGGAGGTGTCAGAGATGGTCCAGGTAAAGTTAAGGTCAGGGTGGAATGTGTTGGTGAAGTTGATGAATTGCTCAACCTCCTCGCGGGAGCACGGGATGGCGCCAATGCAGTCATCAATGTAACGGAGGAAGAGGTGGGAGTGGTGCCGGTGTAATTACGGAAGATCAACTGTTCTACGTAGCCAACAAAGAGACAGGCATAGCTGGGGCCCATACGTGTGCCCATGGCTACCCCTTTGGTCTGGAGGAAGTGGGAGGATTCAAAGGTGAAATTGTTAAGGGTGAGGACCAGTTCGGCCAAACGAATGAGAGTGTCGGTGGAAGGGTACTGTTGGGGACGTCTGGAGAGGAAAGAACGGAGGGCTTGGAGGCCCTGGTCATGGCGGATGGAAGTGTCTCCTTTCTGTAAGTCAAGCTCAAAGATACCTAAAACCTTCACCATTGACCCACTTTGAATCTGCTTCCTACTTAATTAATCATTTACCCTTTAAATTTTCCCGCCACAACAGACAACGTCATACTTATTCACATTAAACTTTATCTGGCAGGTGCTGTCCCATTCTCCTCGCCTATCAATATTCTTCTGTAAAGTCTTTATCTCTTCATCACAACCTATTTTACCATCTATTTTAGTATCATATGTAAATTTTATTGCTGCACTCTGTCTCTCCTTCCAAGTCATTTGTGTAGAGTGTATGCAGTTGAAGTCTGAGAGCGGAACCTTGCAGCACATCATTGTTTCAGTTTGCCAAAAAAGGAAAATTATCCTGATGCTCCGCTTTCCGAGAGACAGCCAATTCTATACCCAATTCAACAATCTCCCCTAAACCCCCGGGATCTGTCTTTCTTGATCAACCCTTTAAGCGGCATCTTAACAAATGTCTTCTGGATGTTTAGACATACCACATCTAGATATACCAGTGTATCCCCATTATCTACCTCGCTGATTACATTCTCAAAGGCCTCCAGCAGAATTGTTAAGCACAATCTGCCCAACATGAAACTGTGCTGACTTTGCTGAATTGATTATTTTTCACGTGTTCAGTTATTTCGTACTTTACAATTGACTGAAGCAACGTCTCTACTACACAGTTCAAACTCACGGGTATATAATTTGCACTTTTTAGTGACTTCTTGATTTGAATAGCAGTACCACATTACAAATGTTCCAATACTTCGGCACCATTCCAGAATTTAAGGTTTTTTTTGGATATCCTAATATTTCTAATATCTCTGCTGTCACCTCCTTTAATACCATAGGTTGCAGGCAATCAGACCTGAAGGCCTTATCTGCATTTAATCCCAACAATTTACTTCATACCTTCTTCCTTGTCATCTTACTTCCATCAATAGCCTTTGCAGTTGCTGTAAATTTTGCGAAGAGACTATCTTCCACTGTGAAAACTGGAAATATTGGCTACGCCTCTGCCATTTCTGGGTTTTCCATTTTTATCCCGGAGTTTTTGTCCTCTAAAAGGCCAACATTGACTTTACCCGTTATTTGCCTTTTCATATACTCAGAGAAGTGTTTGCAATCAATGTTTATGCTTTGTACTCATTTAACAGCTGTTTTGATTTTCTTTTAAGGAACCGTTTGCTGATATTAAAGGAGTGTTTTTTTCAATCACAAGATGAGGGCTTCTCTGGGTTCAACAGGACTTGTTGTCCATGCTTAATTGCTGTGGGTCTGGAGTCACATGTCGGCAAGACCAGGTCTGGATGACAGTTTCATTCCCTGAAGGAAATTAGTGAACCGTATGATTTTTTTTATTCCAACATTGAGCAGTGGAATCATGTCATCATTAGACTCTTAATTCCAGTATTATATTGAATTTAAATTTCACCATCTGCCATGGCAGCATTTAAATCCCCAGAAAATTATTTGGAACTCTGGATTAACAGTCAGCGATAATACCAATAGGCCATCACCTTCATGTTATTATTGATTTCCTTGTAAAGATAGGTTGATTTTTCACTTTTTTGCAATTCCTCTTCCAGGAATTTGCCAGGAATTGGTGTTGATGTTGTTCAGACTGTTAGGTCTGAAGGTTGATAGGTCCCCGGGGCCTGATGGACTACATCCCAGGGTGCTGAAGGAGGTGGCTTGAGAAATCGTGGATGCGTTGGTGATTATTTTCCAGAGTTCGATAGATTCGGGTCCAGTTCCTGCGGATTGGAGGGTGGCTAATGTTGTACCACTTTTTAAGAAAGGTGGGAGAGAGAAAGCAGGAAATTATAGACCAGTTAGTCTGACCTCAGTGGTGGGAAAGATGCTGGAGTCTATTATAAAGGATGAAATTACGACACATCTGGTGTGAGATTACACACTATCCATCTGGATAGTAGTAACAGGATAGGTCAAAGTCAGCATGGATTTATGAAGGGGAAATCATGCTTGACTAATCTTCTGGAATTTTTTGAGGATGTAACTCTGAAGATGGACGAGGGAGATCCAGCAGATTCAGTGTGCCTGGACTTTCAGAAAGCTTTTGATAAAGTCCCACAGAGAAGGTTAGTGAGCAAAATTAGGGCGCATGGTATTGGGGGCAAAGTACTAACTTGGATTGAAGTTGGTTGCTGACAGGAAACAAAGAGGAGTGATAAACGGCTCCATGTCGGAATGGCAGTCAGTGACCAGTGGGGTACCACAGGGATCACTGCGGGGACCACAGCTTTTTAAAATATATATTAATGCTACAGAAGATGGTATTAGTAACAACTTTAGCAAATTTGCTGATGATACTAAGCTGGGTGGCAGAGTGAAATGTGAGGAGGACGTTACGAGATTACAGGGTGACCTGGACAGGTTAAGTGAGTGGCCAGATGCATGGCAGATGCAGTTTAATGTGGAAAAATGTATGGTTATCCACTTTGGTGGCAAGAACAGGAACGCAGATTACTACCCCAATGGAATCAATTTAGGTAAAGGGGCAGTACAAAGAGATCTGGGTGTTCTTGTACACCAGTCAATGCAGGTAAGCATGCAGGTGCAGCAGGTAGTGAAGAAGGCTAATAGCATGCTGGCCTTCATAACAAGATGGATTGGGTATAGAAGCAAAGAGGTTCTTCTGCAGCTGTACAGGACCCTGGTGAGACCACACCTGGAGTATTGTGTGCAGTTATGGTCTCCAAATTTCAGGAAAGATATTCTGGCTATTAATGGAGTGCAGCGTAGGTTCACGAGGTCAATTCCTGGAATGGCGGGACTACCTTCTGCCAAAAGACTGGAGCGACTGGGCTTGCATACCCTTGAGTTGAGAAGACTGAGAGGGGATCTGCTTGAGACATATAAGATTATTAAAGGATTGGACACTCTTGAGGCAGGAAACATGTTTCAGATGATGGGTGAGTGCCGAACCAGAGGACACAGCTTACAAATATGTGGTAGACCAGTTAGAACAGAGATGAGGAGAAACGTCTTCACCCACAGAGTGGTGGCTGTGTGGAATGCTCTGTCCCAGAGGGCAGTTAAGGCCAAGTCTCTGGATTCATTTAAGAAAGAGTTGGATAGAGCTCTCAAGGATTGTGGAATCAAGGGTTACGGAGATAAGGCAGGAACATGATACTGGTTTAGGATGATCAGCCATGATCATATTGAATGGTGGTGAAGGCTCGAAGGGCATATTGGTCTATTCCTGCACCAATTGTCTATTGTCTGTTGCCTCATCCGCACCGGATTATATATTTAGTGAGGGGTTTTGACTATCTCCCTCAGTATTTGCTATTGTTATAAATGTTCTCCCTTTGAACGTTATTGGCAAGTCCACTCGGACCAACTCCTTTCTCAGGCCAGTAAATTTATCATTGCCGAACACAAAACCACTTGTATATAACTCTGTCTTCACTCTATCAATGTGAAAATGTTACTCCAGCATGCTGTGATCACTCTTTCCAAGAGGATCCTGTAATACAATATGACTTATCACTTTTTCCTCTTACATAATGCCAAATCTAAAGAAAAGTTCTCTGTTTCATTTTATGCCACGTTGCTCTAATATAAAATCCCTCATACATTAAATGAATCATTCTTTGAAGCTACCCTTGCCATATTGAGTAATCCAGTCAAAGTGCATATTCAAATTACCCATAATTACCCTTGTGCTCTTCTCACAAGACATTGTTATTTCCTGGTTGGTGATATTCTCTACTTTGAAAGTACTTTTGGAAGTTGGGGTTTGTGGGCTGGAAATTAATCCTCCCAATGGGTTTCTTTCCATGTGCTTTATTTCGACCCAGACTGATTCATCATTTTAGTCCCTCGTGCTAAAATCATATCTTAACATAGTCTTGATATGATCCTTAACCAATACAGCATCTCCACCTGCTGTTCCTTCTTGTCAGAATACTGAGTACCCTTGCCCATTTAACTGCCCAGTCTTGACATTCCTGTTACCAGGTGTCAGTTAACCCCATTCGGCCATAACTATATATCTCTGTTTGAGTATCAGTTCATTCACTTTATTCCAAGTACTACATGCATTTTGGTACATGGTATTTAAATGAGTTCCATTGATTTGTCTTTCTGTTTAATGCATTTTGTGCACTGCACTTTCCACACTCTATTTAATGATCCTCGATAATACTGAGCTTATCATTTACTCCAACTCTCGACTCACATTTTTAAATTGTTCTGATTCCTTCCCTTAGCATGGTCATTAAACTGTCCCTGCCTGTTCATCTAATTATCTTCCACTTCCGGGTTACTTTCTGACCAGCTGCTTTGGTTCTCAGCCTCCTGACCTGTTAGTTTAAATCCACCCGAGTTCCACGCTCAAACCCCCTGCAGGATGTTGGTGCCCCTCCGGTGAAGATGCATCTTTTCCTTTTTCTACACTTTCCACCTGCCCTGGAAAATCCCAATGATCCAAAAATATGAAACCAGCTTCCCGAACCATTTATTTAGCCACACATTAACTGTACTATCTTCCTCTTACTTGTCTCACTTCCACCTGACGTGGGGAGTAATCCCAAGATTACAACCCTGGAGATCCTGCTTTTCAGCTCAGCCTGAGCTCCCTGAAATTTCTTTGGAGGACCTTGTCACTCTTGCTATCCATATTGTTGGTAGCAACGTATCCCACAACTGCTGCCTGTTCACCGTTTCCATTTAGTATGCCGTGAGCATGCTCGGAGAAATCCGTGATCGTGACACCAATGACCCTTTTTGAGAAGGAATCTTGGAATCAGAAAATCCCTGCAGTGTGGAAACAGGCCATTAGGCCCAAAACGTCCACACTGACCCTCCGAAAAGAATCTACCCATACCCATTCCACAACTCTACTGCTCCATTCACCACTGTACCTCACCCACATAGCGCTGAACACTATGAGCGGAGTGACCACCCAGACGCATTCCCCACCTTATTTTGATTCTGTTTTCTCAGCACAGATACTGCCAGAACGTTTGAGCATTTCAAGCAATTTATTGTTTTGTCACTGATGATCATCGCATATTGATCAAAACTGATGCAACTCAGACTAAAAAGAAGCTGAATTAATATTCTCAGGATAAAACCAAATATTTGCAGTACATGCCCATTATACTATTTTTCTTCGATCCATGAACATCAGTTGTTCACTTTAAGAATGCACGAATTATAGGGACTTTACATCAGTTTTTTTTATATTCGACAGTTTGGAAATATTGCACATTTTCTGAATCATATAAAAATGTAATTACATCATATTCTGTCATTTCAGTACAATTACAGAGGATTATTCACAACACCCACACATACAGGTACATATCCAAAGACAAAAACACAGACACAAATACACACAATCATTACTACATATAGTCACACACACAGACACACACATACAGACACGCATGCGCACTTATGCGCGCACACACACACACGCGCAATGAATTACTTTGTTTAAAAATACAAATAACATTACAAGTAATTAGCATGATAACTGCAATGAAGGATTTAGATAACAGAAGGATGAGAGAAATTGTGCCTGTTGTTCTTGAAAAGACTGTTATGTGAAGTTACGAAGTTAAAAATCACACAACACCACGTTATAACACAATAGGTTTATTTGGAAATACGAGCTGTCGGAGCACTGCTCCTTCATCAGGTGGTTTCAGAGTGTATGATCAGATGACACAAATTTTTTAGCAAAAGATTACAGTGTCATGCAAATGAAATGATATATTGAACAAACTGGATTGTTAAGTCTTTTATCTTTTAGAATGGGTTGTAGGTTTTCGTTCATAGAACATAGAACATTACAGCGCAGTACAGGCCCTTCGGCCCTCGATGTTGCGCAGACCTCTCATAACAATCTGAAGTCCATCCAACCTACACTATTCCATGTACATCCATATGCTTGTCCAATGAAGACTTAGATGCACTTAAAGTTGGCGAATCTACTAGCGTTGCAGGCAAAGCATTCCATACCCTTACTACTCTCTGAGTAAAGAAACTACCTCTGACATCTCTCCTATATCTATCACCCCTCAATTTCAAAGCCATGCCTCCTTGTGCTCGCCGTCACCATACTTTGAAAAAGGCTCTCCCTGTCCATCCTATCTAACCCTCTGATTATCTTATATGTCTCTATTAAGTCACCTCTTAACTTTATTATCTCCAACGAAAACAGCCTCTAGTCCCTCAGCCTTTCCTCAAAAGACCTTCCCTCCATACCAGGCAACATCCTAGTGAACCTCCTCTGCAGCCTTTCCGAAGCTTCCATATCCTTCTTTTAATGCGGCGACTAGAACTGTACACAATAATCCAAGTGTGGCCGCACCAGTGTTTTGTACAGCTGTAGCATAAACTCATGGTTCTGGAACTCCAACCCTCTATTAATAAAATATAAAGCACGGTATGCCTTCTTAACAACCCTGTCAACCTGGGTGGCAACTTTCAAGGATCTGTGCACATTCACACCGAGATCTCCCTGCTCATATGCACTACCAGGAATCTTACCATTAGCCCAGTACTTTGCATTTCGGTTACTCTGACCAAAGTGAATCACCACACACTTGTCTGCATTAAACTCCATTTGCCACCTCTCAGCCCAGCTCTGCTGCTTATCTATGTCACTTTGTAACCTATATCATTCTTCGTCACTATCCACAACTCCACCGACGTTAGTGTCATCTGCAAATCTACTAATCCACCCTTCTAATCCCTCATTCAGGTCATTTATAAAAATGACGAACAGCAGTGGACCCAACACCGACACTTGCGGTTCACCATTAGTAACTGCACTCCAGTATGAACATTTCCTAACAACCACCAACCTCGTTCTTCATTCAGCTAGACAATTACTGATCCAAACTGCTATATTTCCCACAATCCCATTCCTCCACATTTTGTACAATAGCCTACATGAATATGTAAATCCCAGAACTTCTTTTAAGTCACCTTCTCTGGATAACTTATTTTTTTTTAACAAAAGGTCGAATTATATTTGCAGATAATTCTATTTCGCTCAAAAATGCACAATATGCAGGCAGTCAATACATGCAATGTTTCACAAATTCCACGTTGGAAATGGACCAAGACTGACTCAAGATTTGGATGCAGACAGAGTCAGACCTCATAACTTTTATGCATTGTCTGAGCTGAGATGTCAACATTTGTTAAAAAACCTTAAGTTATTTCGAGAAGGTTTGTTCAATATATAATTTCATTTGTACGGCATTAACTTTTTGCTATAAAATTCTGTGTCTTACAACCCAGTTAAAAGCCAGCTTCACTGTATAAGACTCTGGTGCGGCCACATCTGGAGTATTGTGTGCAGTTCTGGTCGCCATACTATAGGAAGGATGTGGAGGCACTGGAACGGGTGCAGAGGAGGTTTACCAGGATGTTGCCTGGTATGGTAGAAAGATCGTATGAGGAAAGGCTGAGGCACTTGGGGCTGTTTTCAATTAAGGGGGGGGTAGGTATAGGACAGATGTTAGGGGTAGGTTCTTTACTCAGCGAGTCGTGAGTTCATGGAATGCCCTGCCAGTAGCAGTGGTGGGCTCTCCCTCATTATGGGCATTTAAGCGGGCATTGGATAGGCACATGGAGGATAGTGGGCTAGTGTAGGTTAGGTGGGCTTGGATCGGCGCAACATCGAGGGCCGAAGGGCCTGTACTGCGCTGTATTCTTCTATGTTCTATGTTCTATGTTCACCATATCGTGAACTTACTAAGTTGCTCAAACGTGTAGAAAACAATGCAGGGCGAACAAAAAGATATTCTTGTGTCCATTCATTGGCATTGCATTAACTAAGAGCTCCAACTTCAAAATTCCAGCAAAAGAGCTCGGAGTGAGACAGAAATAAACTCCTTTATACAGAGTTGTGGATGTGCAGTCAAAAGCGAACTGTTAAGTTATGAAATTTAGTGGCAGTGGAGATAGGCCTGACAAATGAGATGAACTGGGCAGACATTTCAGGATCCGGTACATACAATGTGGCCAAAGTGGTCGAAGTACTGAACTATATTATGTGCAGATGCTGATAAAAGCCAGATGCCGTTCATTCCCCGTGGAAATTCTGGCAAATATTTGATCATATTTGGAGCAGCAAAACTATTTAAAATACAAGCGTTGCAATATCAGCTTCATTATGAAATCTAATGATTACTCAGCACAGACTATGTTAAATTTTCAATCCCAATGACCAAAACAACTATTGTTTGTTTTTGGTGAAAACAAAAATCTTTGAAAGGATCTGACATTTCGTTCGAATAAACATTGTTTTTTCACTGATCACGTTGCGTAGGAAATATCATCTATTCTAAAAATTGTATGTTTTCAAATTATTGTTCATTATGTTATCACTTGCAAGTTAAAGCACTCTGTTAACGAAACCTAAATGCCCAGAAAAGCTCGCCTCACTTCGTAATCTGTTAAAACTGGGAGGGAGTGAAAAAGAACGCCTAAATTCTAAGATTTAAAGAAAAATAGCAATGTATTTTCCTAACAGAAGATTAAATATAACTATTAACAAACGGAATACTCTTTCACCTAACTGAACACAATCCTATTAACATGCTGTTTCAACAACACACTTTTTAAACATTATATTAACTAAATCACAAGTACACACATCATCGGTCTTCTCTGTTATCTTTAACTTTTCATCTACTAATCTCCCTACGACTTCGTTTTTCTTTTTACTGCAAGTACGTTTTACAGAAAAAGGTACTCTTAGTGGAGAGTGCCTTCTAATTTCTTTGAGAGCCTGATATTAGACGGGCATTTCGATCTGGCTTGATAGCCGTAGCTCTGTTGTTCAGTGGCGTTGCTCTGACCAATTTTCAAAATGCCCATACTTTTTATTCCCCCAACATTCTTCGCTGTCAC
>NC_057746.1:13617743-13632340 GCF_004010195.1 Chiloscyllium plagiosum | reverse complement strand
TTACATGGACATTTCTTCATGCACAGGCTGGTGCGTGCCTGGAATGCATTCCCAGCGGAGGTGGTATGGGTGGGAACCTTAGCGTCATTTAAGATGTATCTAGACAGAAACATGAATGGGCAGGGAGTAAAAGGATACAGATCCTTAGAAAATAGGCAGCAGGTTTAGATCGAGGATTTGGATTGGTGCAGGCTTGTGGGGCCAAAGGGCCTGTTCTTGTGCTATAATTTTCTTTGTTATTTGTTGTTTGTTTATACCAACCGAATTCAACACGCAAGACAAAGTCACAAATATTTGCCATTGGTAGCGTTTGAGGGTAATAATCCTAAATCCAATACAGATTTAGAGATTTTGATCAGAACAAGAATTTCTAATTTACTTGGTTCAGGCCAACCCCTCTCAACATATTTTAAGAAGGTGATCTAAAGCCTTTCTTTTTTTCTTATTTTCAAGGAAAAGGTATAGAGTTGTGTTGTAGATACAATTCAACTAGTCGAACGACTCCACTTTAAGCAAAACACGATTTATTAAAAAATAATAGATAAAATGCAACAAAACATAGAAGATATTATACTAACTTAACTATCGAAATGCCAGAATAATAGATTCAATAACTATTACAAAATAACTGTTCCAATACGGGAACATTCAATAAGCACACTCCTTGGCAAAAAGCCAAAGTCAGAAACAGATTGATTCGCATGCAGTCCAGCAGCAGAGAGCGAAAAAATGCCAGCAACAGTAGCAGTCGGAGACATTTACTGCAGTTGCTAACCCCTGTTGAGATTCGAACAGCAACTGCTTAAATCTAAACCTAAAAAGCTAAAAAAATTCAAAGTTTGAGTCTCTCAGAGCTCGCCGTACCCATCCAGGCTGCTTCTATTGTTCCAACATTAAAGAAATTCTCAAGGTTTCACAAAATATTTACATTTACCCAGAGTTCGATCCATCTCTTCCTAAAAACAAACCAGGACAAAATACATTTCTTCAAGAAACAACATCATCGCGTATTCGACTTTGCTTCCTATCCTATTATTCGGGCAAGAACCTCCACAATCGACGGGCATTATTGTCACTCAGCTGTGACACACCATTATCTAGTATTGTCTCGTAGCTTTCCTAAAGGCTTTGCGATGGTTGTACCTCGATAAATTGTTTAGGTCAGGGTCAATCCACTTGAATACCTCAGACCTGGACTTCAATCGGAAGTGGATCTCTTATTTCATCTATGGTTTCCTGTTGGGGAATACTCTGATTAACTTCTTTGCCAGGCAGTACCTTACACACTTATTGATGAAGTCTATGGCGGTCATGGGACATGCATTTCAGTTGGCCGCTGAGTTCTTGAATATGGACCAGTCCACCGACTGCAAAGAGTCACCTAGGAGCTCATCAAATACCTCAGAGCAGCACTGTGAGTTTTTCTGTACCGAATTCTCATGCTTCAGTTTCTGCTTGTTAACTGGAAGCAGGAACACAGCCTGATTTTACAAAATGCAGGTGAGGATGGAATGGTAGGTTTCTTTGATGGTATTGCAGCAATGGTGAAGTATGTTTGGATCGCTAATAGATCAGGAGATGTGTTGATGATATTTTGTTAGCTCACTAAAATGCTGGCACTTGCAGTTTCCATTCAAACGTTACGCCTCTCACATTCCTCAGTAAATTTGTGCGTATCCCACGAGCAACAAGCCACGTTTCTCAATAAGTTTTTAAGTCATGCATTTAATTTACTTGTCGTCTTTACCAATATCACTTTCTTTTTAGTGGTTCTTGTGACAATCAAGTCTGTTCTCTAATCCTCAGTTTTGCATGTAATCATGCCACATGTCTACTAAATCAATGTGCGCAATGCATTAATTTTTCAAACAATAGTTTGTGTTCAAGCTGCAAAATCTGGAAATTCACAAAGGCAAATGAAGATGTTAGTTCATTGTATATCGTCGAAGCCATTGACGTGTCCTGCAGTTCCTACCTCGAATACAATATGTATCTCATGTATGCAACAAGCCCTGTAATTCGTCTGAGATTGCTTTTTATTCTCTCACTGGACGGAAACTTCATTGGCTGGGCCGTCATTTATTCCCAACACCTAGCTACTGCTAAGAAAGCAATCATGATCTGCCATCTTGAATCAGTGCTGTCCATGTGCTTTCAGTGGACCGGCAATACCATTGGGGTGGGGTGGGTGGAATTCCAGGTCTTTCACTGGGCCAGTAAAGGAATGACGATATATTCCAAGTCAGAAAAAAGACTGGCTTGGATACAAACTTGCAGATGGCTGTGGTAAATTTACCTGCTGCCTTTGTCCTTCTCTCTGGAAGTGGTCATTGGATTGGAGCATCTAACGTCAGGGTCTTGCGAATTTCTGCTGCACATCTTGTAGATAATACGAACTACTGTTAGTGAATCTTAGTCGGGGAGAAAGTCAATACTTATGGATGTGGTGCTAATCAAGTGGGTTTCTTTGTCCCGGATGATGTCAATTTTCTTGAGTTTTGCTGGAGTTGAACTCACCCAGACACATAATGTGAAATTGCTGACACTCCTGACTTGTGTCTTGGAGATTGAGCAGACTTTAGGGATACAGAGAGTGACATATTACTGTAGAATGTCTCATTTATCACCTGCTCTTGTAGCCACTGTGTTTATATGCTGATTGCAGTTTAGTTTCTCGTAAATTGTATCTCCCTTGATATTGTACCGACGGGATAGTCAGCAATGGTAACACCATGGAACATGGAGGAGCTGTGGTTAGATTATCTCTTATTAGCAGTGATCTTTGCCTGGCATTGTGTGGTGTAAATGTTACTTCTTAGATTATAGCTAAGGAGGGAAATAATAGCCAGCTGCTGACTTCTTTTCTTACTAAAATTGACCTGAAATCTGTTACTTCTTCCTAAGTATTCTCTTGTTACCACAAAGCATATAATGGAAGATCAGTGATGGGGACAAAGAGTAATTTATGAAATTCGTTAATGACTTGAATAAATGAGTAGATTGTTTTGTTTCTAAATCTCTTAATGATGTTGTATAGTGTCTGTCGAGCAGCAAAGATGAATAGTTGTTCCTGCACTGAAATTATTGCATTCAAAGCTGCTGAATTTGTCTGCTGGCACTTTCAGCAGATCTTTGTCAGATGCGTATAACACAGCTTCACCGAAAGAATTCGATTAAATAAACAGATTACTTCGAGGGATATATATCACGCCTCCCAATTTCATGTTTAAATTTCACGTCATGAACTAAAACGAATGCAAGAGGAAACTTTTGAGCAGAAACTATGCATACAAACATCTCAGTACAGGACCAGTTTTCTAATCTTTGCTGCTTCTCAGAGGAAACATAACCGTGTTTTGGACATTTCTACGATTTTTCGACAAAAGAAATTTCGTTTGGCTTCCCTATTAAGGAAATTTTATTCTGAATCCATTCCATTGATATCCTCTTACCTTCTGTTAGGGCAACCTCTCAGCAATGTTTTCATTTCATGGGAAGAAGACCATCTTTTAATCCTTTTCCGTTCCAGTGCTTATAAATCAGTTCTATCACATGGCCACTGCAACTGCATCGACCATTCTAAGTTTCTGCAAACGCAGAATGCAGACAGTTTTGTTGTAACTAGAGTTAATTTCTGTAATTCATTTCTTTCCACCTGGAAATATACGTCATGAACACAAATTTAAGCCTTTCATTCTCAACCGACAAACATCATGCTTAACTTCGTAAATTATATCATAGTCAATTTAAAACAAGTAATTGGTACACAACATGAAAGCACAGGAGAAGGTCTCCTACGCAATGACTGCATTCCTGCCTCATGGTCTTTTGCCTGTTTGATATTTGATAGTCAAATCACATATGTTAATGGAATAACAAATATTTCCATTCCGTAATCAAGATCGGAATGTCTCTGATTAGTAATGTTCTGCCTTGCAGTCTAAGATTAATGTCGAATGTTAATGGAAGGAAGGGTATTGACCTGCATGATCAACTGTCAGATCCAATCCAAAAGCTAAACGTATGTGACATAAATGGATCGAATCAGACCTGTATTAAACGAAACGATTAAAAAGAGGCAAAAAAATCAATAAGAACATATGTCGTAAGAAGTAACTCATTTTGATCAAATATAGCCCCGGTATGGTTAACACTGCTGCCTCACAGCGCCAGGGACCCAGTTTCAATTTCACCTTCGGGCAACTGTCTGTGTGGAGATTGAACATCCCTCCTGTTTCCTCCAGTGCTCCAGTTTCCTCCCAATGTCCAAACATGTACAGATTCGCTAGATTGGCCATGATAAATTGACCATAATGTCCAACGATATGTCGGTAAGGTAGATTAGCCATGGGCAATACAGAGCTAGTTTAGGAGGGAATATGAATATGATGTTATTTAGCGGGTTGGTGTGGACTCGATGGGCCCAAAGGCATGTTTGCACACTGTACAAATTCTATTCTCCATGATAATAAGGCAATTTGAGAAGAGAAGAACAAACAAAAGAGATGTCAGAGAAACAGAAAAAGAGAGTGAAAAAAGCAAGATAAACACTTGAAAAAGAATGAAAAACTGCAGATGATAGAGGTCAGAAACAAAAACAGAAATTGATTAAACTCTCAGCAGGTCTGGCAACATCGGTGGAGAAAAAGCAGAATTTACCATTCGATACCAGTGACCTTTCTTCAGAATAGAGGAGTAATAATTAGTCATGAACTGATGTTTCATTTGTAATGCTCGCCTTTGAAATCATTACACATATATAGAAGCTTTAAATTGAAGGCAGCAAACTTTGAAGAAATTCCGAACTCAGGTCTGTTTTATGAAAGACCACAAACTTTCCACTGCACTTTGTGAAATTATCATTCAAAACAAAAGTAAGAAAATTCCTTATGTAGAGCTTATATCAAATAACAAGACACAGATACAGAGTCAGAATTAACCATTAATTCATTTGCTTCCGCACGTCTATACCCTCCAAAAGTTGCATTAGTTGCAGTCTGTTACATAAGCAAAATATGAGTGAACCAAAGACAAGAATGGTTCAAATATATTTACATCTTTGAGGCAGGGAGGGAGATAGAAGTGAGAGAGTTTAAGAAATAACGAAAAATGTACCTAATGCATATTGGCTGAAGGAAAAGACAAGTATAGAGTGAGAGATAGAAAAAGGATGAAAATACCAAACGATATGATGAAGAAGAAAAAGAGAGCACTTGGGTGATGACAGAATGCAAAATGGAGACATAAATGGAGAGAGACAGATTGGCAGATTCGGCGAAAAATCAAGAAAGATAGAGAGAGAATACTCGTTTCAAAACACACACGAAAAGTTCTGTGGATGCTGGAACTGGTCATCGAACCAAAAACAGTAACTGCACATTCTCTCCAGAGAACACCTGGTAGTTGGTTGCATTTGTGGTGAGTGGAGGTTGGGATTGAAATCTTTGGTGGGAGAGAGGCAGCGAGGTAATATACTCACGGACTGTAAGGGCAGAGACACAAACAGGACACATTGCACAAACATTCCCAAACTATTTTCATTTGATGTCGATGTGTTATGTTACCGACTTTTAACTGACAAATTGCACATGTTGTGGGTGATAAACATGTGATAGCAGATGCATTGTAGTGGATGTAAAAGAAATGGTATCAAGAAGATTGGACCATATCGTTTCCAATGTTATAAATGCATGATGAATCAGTTTGAGAGATATCACTGAGATTAATGGCATGTACATTTCAAAGTAATAGTTTTAAGAATTTGAAAAAATGCCATCTTTTCATTTTAAAGGTACATTTTTCTTAAGGGGATTGCTATGAAGGCGAAAGCATGCATGTTCAATTTAAATAAAGTGTGTTTTCTGAACGTTGGAGGCTCAATTATCTGAATTGAATGGCTACAAGCAGGCTGTTCCAAAATAGATAAATGGAAAGAAATTACTGTTAAATGGATACCTGAATATTTGTTGCTGTTTTGATAACAATTCGAATTAAACCAATTAGTTTAAATTAAGTCCAAGATACTAAAACCAAATTGAGTTTGAATGTATTGTTTTGATAACATTGGACCAGTGACAGCGAAGAATGTTGGGGGAATAAAAAGTGTGGGCATTTTGAAAATTGGTCAGAGCAACGCCACCGAACAACAGAGCAACTGCTATCAAGCCAGATCGAAATGCCGTCTAATATCAGGCTCTCAAAGAAATTAGAAGGCACTCTCCATTAAGAGTACCTTTTTTCTGTAAAACATACTTGCAGTAAAAAGAAAAACGAAGTTGTAGGGAGATTATTAGATGAAAAGTTAAAGATAACAGAGAAGACCGATTATGTGTGTGCTTGTGATTTAATTAATATAATGTTTAAAAAGTGTGTTGTTGAAACAGCATGTTAAAAGGATTGTGTTCAGTTAGGTGAAAGAGTATTCCGTTTGTTAATAGTTATATTTAGTCTTCTGTTAGGAAAATACATTGATATTTTTCTTTAAATCTTAAAATTTAGGCGTTCTTTTTCACTCCCTCCCAGTTTTAACAGATTATGAAGTGAGGCGAGCTTTTCTGGGCATTTAGTTTTCGTTAACAGAGTGCTTCAACTTGCAAGTGATAACATAATTAACAATAATTTGAAAACATACAATTTTTAGAAAAGATGATATTTCCTACGCAACGTGATCAGTGAAAAAACAATGTTTATTCGAACGAAATGTCAGACCCTTTCAAAGATTTTTGTTTTAACCAAAAACAAACAATAGTTGTTTTGGCCAATATAGTCTGCTGAGTAATCATTAGATTTAATAATGAAGCTGATATTGCAACGCTTGTATTTTAAATAGTTTTGCTGCTCCAAATATGATCAAATATTTACCAGAATTTCCACGGGGAATGAACGGAATCTGGCTTTTATCAGCATCTGCACATAATAGAGTTCAGTACTTCGACCACTTTGGCCACATTGTATGTATCGGATCCTGAAATGTCTGCCCAGTTTATCTCATTTGTCAGGCCTATCTCCACTGCCACTAAATTTCATAACTTCCCAGTTCGCTTTTGACTGCACATCCACAACTCTGTATAAAGAAGTTTATTTCTGTCTCACTCCGAGCTCTTTTGCTGGAATTTTGAAATTGGAGCTCTTAGTTAATGCAATGCCAATTAATGGACACAAGAATATCTTTTTGTTCGCCCTGCATTGTTTTCTACACGTTTGAGCAACTTAGTAAGTTCACGATATGGTAAAGCTGGCGTTTAACTGGATTGTAAGACACAGAATTTTAGAGCAAAAAGTTAATGTCGTACAAATGAAATTATATATTGCACAAACCTTCTCGAAATAACTTAAGCTTTTATAACAAATGTTGACATCTCAGCTCAGACAATGCATAAAAGGTATGAGGTCAGACTCTGTCTGCATCCAAATCTTGAGTCAGTCTTGGTCCATTTCCAACGTGGAATTTGTGAAACATTGCATGTATTGACTGCCTGCATATTGTGCATTTTTGAGCGAAATAGAATGTATCTGCAAATATAATTCGACCTTTTGTTAAAAAAAATTAAGTTATCCAGAGAAGGTGACTTAAAAGAAGTTCTGGGATTTACATATTCATGTAGACTATTGTACAAAATGTGGAGGAATGGGATTGTGGGAAATATAGCAGTTGGATCAGTAATTGTCTAGCTGAATGAAGACAGAGGGTGGTGGTTGTTAGGAAATGTTCATCCTGGAGTCCAGTTACTACTGGTGAACCGCAAGTGTCGGTGTTGGGTCCACTGCTGTTCGTCATTTTTATAAATGACCTGAATGAGGGATTAGAAGGGTGGGTTAGTCGATTTGCAGATGACACTAAGGTCGGTGGAGTTGTGGATAGTGACGAAGAATGATGTAGGTTACAGAGAGACATAGATAAGCAGCAGAGCTGGGCTGAGAGGTGGCAAATGGAGTTTAATGCAGACAAGTGTGTGATGATTCACTTTGGTCAGAGTAACCAGAATGCAAAGTACTGGGCTAATGGTAAGATTCCTGGTAGTGCATATGAGCAGAGAGATCTCGGTGTCAATGTGCACAGATCCTTGACATTTGCCACCCAGGTTGACAGGGTTGTTAAGAAGGCATACCGTGCTTTAGATTTTATTAATAGAGGGTTGGAGTTCCAGAACCATGAGTTTATGCTACAGCTATACAAAACACTGGTGCGGCCACACTTGGATTATTGTGTACAGTTCTAGTCGCCGCATTATAAGAAGGACATGGAAGCTTCGAAAAGGCTGCAGAGGAGATTCACTAGGATGTTGCCTGGTATGGAGGGAAGGTCTTACGAGGAAAGGCTGAGGGACTTGAGGCTGTTTTCGTTGGAGATAATAAGGTTAAGAGGTGACTTAATAGAGACATATAAGATAATCAGAGGGTTAGATAGGGTGGACAGGGAGAGCCTTTTTCCAAGTATGGTGACGGCGAGCACAAGGAGGCATGGCTTTTAAATTGAGGGGTGATAGATATAGGAGAGATGTCAGAGGTAGTTTCTTTACTCAGAGAGTAGTAAGGGTATGGAATGCTTTGCCTGCAACGCTAGTAGATTCGCCAACTTTAAGTGCATCTAAGTCTTCATTGGACAAGCATATGGACGTACATGGAATAGTGTAGGTTGGATGGGCTTCAGATTGGTATGACAGGTCTGCGCAACATCGAGGGCTGAAGGGCCTGTACTGCGCTGTAATGTTCTATGTTCTATGAACGAAAACCTACAACCCATTCTAAAAGATAAAAGACTTAACAATCCAGGTTTGTTCAGTATATCATTTCATTTGCATGACACTGTAATCTTTTGCTAAAAAAATTGTGTCATCTGATCATACACTCTGAAACCACCTGATGAAGGAGCAGTGCTCCGACAGCTAGTATTTCCAAATAAACCTATTGTGTTATAACGTGGTGTTGTGTGATTTTTAACTTCGTAACTTCACATAACAGTCTTTTCAAGAAAAATAGGCCCAATTTCTCTCATCCTTCTGTTATCTAAATCCTTCATTGCAGTTATCATTCCAATTACTTATAATGTTATTTGTATTTTTAAACAAAGTAATTCATTGCGTGTGTGTGTGTGCGCACACGTGTGCGTATATGTGCGCATGCGTGTCTGTATGTGTGTGTCTGTGTGTGTGAGTATATGTAGTAATGATTGTGTGTATTTGTATCTGTGTTTTTGTCTTTGGATATGTACCTGTATGTGTGTGTGTTGTGAACAATCCTCTGTAATTGTACTGAAATGAAAGAATATGATGTAATTACATTTTTATATGATTGAGAAAATGTGCAATATTTCCAAACTGTCGAATATCAAAAAACTGATGTAAAGTCCCTATAATTCGTGTATTCTTAAAGTGAACAAATGATGTTCATGGATCGAACAAAAATAGTATAATGGGCATGTACTGCGATCATTGACTGACAAATATTTGGTTTTATCCTGAGAATATAAATTCAGCTTCTTTTAAGTCTGAGTTGCATCAGTTTTGATCAATATGCGATGATCATCAGTGACAAAACAATAAATTGCTTGAAATGTTCAAACGTTCTGGCAGTATCTGTGCTGAGAAAACAGAATCAAAATAGGGTGGGGAATGCGTCTGGGTGGTCACTCCGCTCATAGTGTTCAGCGCTATGTGGGTGAGGTGCAGTGGTGAATGGAGCAGTAGAGTTGTGGAATGGGTATGGGTAGATTCCTTTTCGGAGGGTCAGTGTGGACGTTTTGGGCCTAATGGCCTGTTTCCACACTGCAGGGATTATCTGATTCCAAGATTCCTTCTCAAAAAGGGTCATTGGTGTCACGATCACGGATTTCTCCGAGCATGCTCAAGGCATACTAAATGGAAACGGTGAACAGGCAGCAGTTGTGGGATACGTTGCTACCAACAATATGGATAGCAAGAGTGACAAGGTCCTCCAAAGAAATTTCAGGGACCTCAAGCTGAGCTGAAAAGCAGGATCTCCAGGGTTGTAATCTTGGGATTACTCCCCACGTCAGGTGGAAGTGAGACAAGTAAGAGGAAGATAGTACAGTTAATGTGTGGCTAAATAAATGGTTCGGGAAGCTGGTTTCATATTTTTGGATCATTGGGATTTTCCAGGGCAGGTGGAAAGTGTACAAAAAGGAAAGGATGCATCTTAACCGGAGGGGCGCCAATATCCTGCAGGGGGTTTGAGCGTGGAACTCGGGTGGATTTAAACTAACAGGTCAGGAGGCTGAGAACCAAAGCAGCTGGTCAGAAAGTAACCCGGAAGTGGAAGATAATTACATGAACAGGCAGGGACAGTTTAATGACCATGCTAAGGGAAGGAATCAGAACAATTTAAAAATGTGAGTCGAAAGTTGGAGTAAATGATAAGCTCATTATTATCGAGGATCATTAAATAGAGTGTGGAAAGTGCAGTGCACAAAATGCATTAAACAGAAAGACAAATCAATGGAACTTATTTAAATACCATGTACCAAAATGCATGTAGTACTTGGAATAAAGTGAATGAACTGATACTCAAACAGAGATATATAGTTACGGCCTAGTGGGGTTAACTGACACCTGGTAACAGGAATGTCAGGACTGGGCAGTTAAATGGGCAAGGGTACTCAGTATTCTGACAAGAAGGAACAACAGGTGGAGATGCTGTATTGGTTAAGGATCATATCAAGACTGTGTTAAGATATGATTTTAGCACGAGGGACTGTGTCGAAATAAAGCACATGGAAAGAAATCCATTGGTAGGATTAATTTCCAGCCCACAAACCCCAACGTCCAAAAGTACTTTCAAAGTAGAGAATATCACCAACCAGGGAATAACAATGTCTTGTGAGAAGGGTAATTATGGGTAATTTGAATATGCACTTTGACTGGATTACTCAATATGGCAAGGGTAGCCTCAAATAATGATTCATTTAATGTATGAGGGATTGTTTCTTAGAGCAACGTGTCATAAAATCAAACAGAGAACTTTTCTTTAGATTTGTTATTATGTAAGAGGAAAGAGTGATAAGTCATTTTGTATTACAGGATCCTCTTGGAAAGAGTGATCACAGCATGCTGGAGTAAAATTTTCACATTGAAAGAGTGAAGAAAGAGTTATATACAAGTGGTTTTGTGCTCGGCAATGATAATTTTACTGGCCTGAGAAAGGAGTTGGTCCGAGTGGACTTGCCAATAACGTTCAAAGGCAGAACATTTAAAAACAATAGCAAATACTGAGGGAGATAGTCAAAACCCCTCATTAAATATATAATCTGGTGCGGATGAGGCAATCGACAATAGACAATAGGTGCAGGAATAGACCAATCTGCCCTTCGAGCCTTCACCACCATTCAATATGATCATGGCTGATCATCCTAAACCAGTATCCTGTTCCTGCCTTATCTCCATAACCCTTGATTCCACTATCCTTGAGAGCTCTATCCAACTCTTTCTTAAATGAATCCAGAGACTTGGCCTTCACTGCCCTCTGTGGCAGAGCATTCCACACAGCCACCACTCTCTGGGTGAAGACGTTTCTCCTCATCTCTGTTCTAACTGGTCTACCACATATTTTTAAGCTGTGTCCTCTGGTTCGGCACTCACCCATCATCTGAAACATGTTTTCTGCCTCCAGAGTGTCCAATCCTTTAATAATCTTATATGTATCAAGCAGATCCCCTCTCAGTCTTCTAAACTCAAGGGTATGCAAGCCCAGTCGCTCCAGTCTTTTGGCGTAAGGTAGTCCCGCCATTCCAGGAATTGACTTCGTGAAACTACGCTGCACTTCATTAATAGCCAGAATATCTTTCCTCAAATTTGGAGACCAGAACTTCACACAATACTCCAGGTGTGGTCTCACCAGGGCCCTGTACAGCTGCAGAAGAACCTCTTTGCTTCTATACTCAATCCCTCTTGTTATGAAGGCCAGCATGCTATTAGCCTTCTTCACTACCTGCTGCACCTGCATGCTTACCTGCATTGACTGGTGTACAAGAACACCCAGATCTCTTTGTACTGCCCCTTTACCTAAATTGATTCCATTGAGGTAGTAATCTGCCTTCCTGTTCTTGCCACCAAAGTGGATAACCATACATTTATCCACATTAAACTGCATCTGCCATGCATCTGGCCACTCACTTAACCTGTCCAGGTCACCCTGTAATCTCCTAACATCCTCCTCACATTTCACTCTGCCACCCAGCTTAGTATCATCAGCAAATTTGCTAAAGTTGTTACTAATACCATCTTCTATATTATTAATATATATTTTAAAAAGCTGTGGTCCCCGCAGTGGTACCCCACTGGTCACTGACTGCCATTCCGATATGGAGCCGTTTATCACTCCTCTTTGTTTCCTGTCAGCAACCAACTTCAATCCTAGTTAGTACTTTGCCCCCAATACCATGCGCCCTAATTTTGCTCACTAACCTCCTATGTGGGACTTTAGCAAAAGCTTTCTGAAAGTCCAGGTACACGGAATCTACTGGATCTCCCTCGTCCATCTTCAGAGTTACATCCTCAAAAAATTCCAGAAGATTAGTCAAGCATGATTTCCCCTTCATAAATCCATGCTGACTTTGACCTATACTGTTACTATTATCCGGACTGGTCGTAATGTCATCATTTATAATAGACTCCAGCATCTTTCCCACGACTGAGGTCAGACTAACTGGTCTATAATTTCCTGCTTTCTCTCTCCCACCTTTCTTAAAAATTGGTACAACATTAGCCATCATCCAATCCGCAGAAACAGACCCCGAATCTATCGAACTCTGGAAAATAATCACCAACGCATACACGATTTCTCAAGCCACCTCCTTCAGTACCCTGGGACGTGGACCATCAGGCCCCGGGGACTTATCAACCTTCAGATCTAACAGTCTCACCAACACCAACTCCTGGCAAATTCCTGGAAGAGGAATTGTAAAAAAGTGAAAAGTCAACCATAACTTTACAAAGAATTCAATAATAACATGAAGGTGATGGCCTACTGGTATTATCGCCGACTGTTAATCCAGAGTTCCAAATAATTTTCTTGGGATTGAAATGCTGCCATGGCAGATGGTGAAATTTAAATTCAATATAATACTGGAATTAAGAGTCTAATGATGATATGATTCCACTGCTCAATGTTGGAATAAAAAACTCATACGGTTCAATAATTTCCTTCAGGGAATGAAACTGTCATCGAGACCTGGTCTTGCCGACATGTGACTCCAGACCCACAGCAATTAAGCATGGACAATAAGTCCTGTTCAACCCAGAGAAGCCCTCATCTTGTGACTGAAAATAAAAACTCCTTTAATATTTGCAAACGGTTCCTTAAAAGAAAATCAAAACAGTGTTAAATGAGTACAAAGCATAAACATTGATTGCAAACACTTCTCTGAGTATATGAAAAGGCAAATAACGGGTAAAGTCAATGTTGGCCTTTTAGAGGACAAAAGCTCCGAGATAAAAATGGAAAACCCAGAAATGGCAGAGGCGTAGCCAATATTTCCAGTTTTCACAGTGGAAGATAGTCTCTTCGCAAAATTTACAGCAACTGCAAAGGCTCTTGATGGAAGTAAGATGACAAGGAAGAAGGTATGAAGTAAATTGTTGGGATTAAATGCAGATAAGGCCTTCAGGTCTGATGGCCTGCAACCTATGGTATTAAAGGAGGTGACAGCAGAGATATTAGAAATATTCGGATATCCAAAAAAAACCGGAAATTCTGGAATGGTGCCGAAGTATTGGAACATTTGTAATGTGGTACTCCTATTCAAATCCAGAAGTCACTAAAAAGTGGCTAATTATAGACCCGTGAGTTTGAACTGTGTAGTACAGACGTTGCTTCAGTCAATTGTAATGTACGAAATAACTGAACACGTGAAAAAAAAAATCAATTCAGCAATGTCAGCACAGTTTCATGTTGGGCAGATTGTGCTTAACAATTCTGCTGGAGGCCTTTGAGAATGTAATCAGCAAGGTAGATAATGGGGATCCAGTGGTATATCTAGATGTGGTATGTCTAAACATCCAGAAGGCATTTGTTCAGATGCCGCTTAAAGGGTTGATCAAGAAAGACAGATCCCGGGGGTTTAGGGGAGATTGTTGAATTGGGTAGAGAATTGGCTGTCTGACGGAAAGCGGAGCATCAGGATAAATTGTCCTTTTTTGGCAAACTGAAACAATGATGTGCTGCAAGGTTCCGCTCTCAGACTTCAACTGCATACACTCTACACAAATGACTTCGAAGGAGAGACAGAGTGCAGCAATAAAATTTATATATGATCCTAAAATAGATGGTAAAATAGGTTGTGATGAAGAGATAAAGAGTTTACAGAAGAATATTGATAGGCGAGGAGAATGGGACAGCACCTGCCAGATAAAGTTTAATGTGAATAAGTATGACGTTGTCTGTTGTGGCGGGAAAATTTAAAGGGTAAATGATTAATTAAGTAGGTAGCAGATTCAAAGTAGGTCAATGGTGAAGGCTTTAGGTATCTTTGAGCTTGACTTACAGAAAGGAGACACCTCCATCCGCCATGACCAGGGCCTCCAAGCCCTCCGTTTTTTCCTCTCCAGACGTCCCCAACAGTACCCTCCCACCGACACTCTCAT
>NC_057746.1:13599619-13616676 GCF_004010195.1 Chiloscyllium plagiosum | reverse complement strand
TGGTGCTGGAAGAGCACAGCAATTCAGGCTACTCTCTCCCCACCCCCACCCTCCTCTAGCTTATCTCTCCACGCTTCAGGCTCTCTGCCTTTATTCCTGATGAAGGGCTTTTGCCCGAAACGTCGATTTTGCTGAAGCTCCTCGATGCTGCCTGAATTGCTGTGCTCTTCCAGCACCATTGATCCAGATTACAGAAAGGAGATAGGCAGTTGCAAGACATGTTAAGATAGGCAAATAAAAGCCTGGCATTTATTGGCAAAAAATGGTGTTGCTATAATTATATAAGACATTGGTTGAACATCTCAAGTATGTTGTCCAATGTTGCTCGCCACACTTGAGGAAAGATTTGGTGGCATTGGAGGCATCTCTGAGGAGGTTTTCCAGGAATGAAATGGCGATTGTACGAGGTGCAGTTGAATAGCTTCTGCTTGTAATCGTTGGAGTTCAGAAGACTGAGGGAGAATCTGACTGACTTAAAGAAACTCTAAAGGACATCGGAAAGGTATCCCCTTGTGACACAATCTTGAAGAATTAGTCATAGATATAGAGTGAGAGGAGGTAGGCTTAAAATGGAGATGAGAAGAATCTGTGGAACTCACTGGCCCAGAGTGTAGTGGAGGGACAATCAAACAACAGATTCAAAAGAAAAGGTATGTTTCTGTTGAAAATCGAGATTGAGGCATGGGGACTATGCAAGAAAGTGGAGATTAGACCAGAATAAGATTAGCTATCATCATGCTAAATGGCTCAGTGAATCGAAGGACGGAATTTCATACTTCCATTCTTAATTCCTCTGCTCTTGTGTTGTTCCATCTGCATTTTATTCTTTGCTTTTTATTCACAGTTGGTGACTAGGGTGACAAGAGTCAAGGCGTTTGGTTGAGGGAGATGCAGGTTGCTCTGAGTGTAGGTAACAAGACGATAATGTGGAGAAAATACCGCAGTCAGGTCTTTTTGATTGTCAGGGAAGGCCTGGCAATCTTAATTCCTAATGTTTGGTTGTCTGGAATGAACCAAATCAAAATGTCACAGTCAGATAGATCGTCCATAATAAACATGTCCGTTTCATGATGAAGGAGAAGATGACCAATTAGATTGGAAGACAAAGAGTTGGCTAAACTTTTGAGATTTAATGACAATTTGCTGCAACTGTGGGCTGGGAACAGGACTGCAACTCGAAAGTTTCAACATCGAATAAAAATATTACATTATCAATTCCACTGGAATGTGGCCACAATCTATATCTTTTTCAAAGTATTTTGAATGTATTATTGAAGAATACAAACATTAAAAAAGATTAGACATAAGTCTATAAGGAAGTGGGTGGGACAATGGAATGGACGAATATTGGTCTTTGGATCATACTTGTGAACATGCATTTGTGTTTGAGTTCGTTGTCGAGTTGAATGGAAAAGCAGCGTATTATTTCAATTGACAGATTGCACGAGGAACGGGGCATCAGCATCACAAAACAAAACCTCTTCATTCCCATCAACGTTTTCAGGAGGCAATATAAATGTTGCAATATTTTGAAACTGAATACATTTAACAATAGGGAAGTTTTTTTTCGAAGTTTTACTGAATAATGGTGAGAGCACTTTCACTTCAAAAGTTTGTCTCCTTATTATTGAGCCGTCGAGTAAGGGGAAAAGCTGCTCTCTGTTCACCCTGTCAATACTCATCATGCGCTTATACACCTCGATCAGGAGCCCCTCTCAACCTTCTCTGTTTCAACGTAAAACCAAGTAGATCTTCATAAATTGAGGTCTCTCTTGTCTTGTTACTTCTCCCAAAGTGCACCATCTCACATAATTCAGTGTTAAAGTTTATCAGCCATTGATCTGCGCATCTCAACAATCCGGGATAATCTCCTGTAGCCTAACTCTTACCTCCTCACTGTGAATTATCCAGCTAATCTTTATGTATTCTATAACATTATTCATTATTTCCTGCAACTCCATCTCTCACATTCTCATCATCATCATATATGAAGTTCACAAATAAGCCTTGATTTTTCTTCTGTTCATCATATGTTCTTCAGAGGTGAAGAATCAAGAATTCCGGTCTCTTGTTTTTTTTTCAACAGTTCTGGAAACTTTGGAGCAGAGAAACACGAAATTAAAATTTTGAGTCCAATATGACTTGTTCAGAACAGCGTCATATCAGATTCGATATGTTCACTGTGTCTTTGTCTCCAGATCCCGCCTCATCACTATTTTGCATTTCTACATCATTTTGTGCTTGCATTCCATTATCGCTAATATTTTGCTTTTTTTGATGGTTCTGGACTTCGAATATGATTATATTTGGACAATATGCTCCATTCCTTTTCGCAATACTTGTGTCAATGAAACCTGTATTACACTGGATTTGTTTCTTCTATGAATTGCCAAAAAAAATAACATTTTGCCAATATCCTCTTAAATGTGCACACCTCAGCAAATACATTTTGATTAAAAAGGCAATTTTTAAAAAGGCTACACTTCATTAAACAACAGGAATATATTATTGATGCGGACATCCTCTTTGTCCTTCAAAATAAGTTTGCGTCCTCCGACTATGAAAGCTTCTAATACATTTCACAGAATATTTACATTAAAAATGGTGATAAGGCAACCCATCATCTCTGCAGCAGCTCGGAATGAGCTATATACCGACTGTTACTCGTGGCAATTTCCCAATTACACCAGGTATTTTGATATCTATGTCTGTTTTGAATTCCGAATATCCTGTCCAGATAGGAACAATCTTATTACCCTTTATAACCTGTGATTAAACATTCTACATATAAAATAAAATTCCCTACATAATGTTTAAAACTGTCCTGTTCTATTTACATTGTCGTTCAGTATTCTATGTCCCAAATGTCATCTGTTCCCTAACTCTGCATTGAATTCCATTCCAATGTACCATACTGAAAAGAATTAATTGGAACTGTTTATTTAGTGACTGTGATTAGCATCGTCTCCCTGGAGCCTAACTGTATCTCTGGAGCATTTCCATCAACTATTAGTAAGGGGCTATTTCGATGTGTTATACCTTTGTAGCAGCAGATCCATCACCTCCATCACGAACAGGGATCAGCAGCTGCAGAGACAGGGAGAGGAGAGACCAGAATCTGAGAACACCAGTCTGTAATATTCCAGCAATGGATCAGAAGCTGAGAACAATAGACTGGAAGGTTCCAACAATGGATCAGAATCTGAGAACAGCAGACTGGAATCTTGCATCAACTGTCAGGAGTTTATTCTGGAGTCTTTCCTACCTTTCCATGCGTTGGTCAACATTACCATTGCGAATACATAGTGTTTTGATAATCATTCACGCAGGTTATTACCCCATCCTCAGCATTGTTGGTGTTCCTGATAAGTCTTTCTATCGCTATTCATTTGTTAATCCCATAAACCATGTTGAACTTCATTTATTGCTATTTCTATTAACGTTATTAATCAAAGACGGAAACTATTGTCTTCAATTTCAATTGCAAACTCTATTCATTACCCAGAAATTTCAGACGACACCCCACCCCCGACAATCATCTGAGAATAAGAATGTTCACAATCTCGAGGTCTATTTTTGCCCCGAATTGATTTATGTCACAGTATTATCTCCATCAAAAAACCTATCCACTACCGGCACCTCAATATCTCCAATACCATCCTAGAGTCAGTGCTGTTGAGAAGTAAACAGTTATCTACGTCTTGGTAAATTTGATAGTTTTCGGTTCCAGATCTCTTCTTAGTACTCTTTCAGGTGCAATTATTTTGAACACAAATTTGTTCTTGTTTCGAAAGTAAATTCATGATACGGGCACAGTGTCAGAGTAGTACTGTCGCTGAACATGTAATTCAGTGGCCCAGGTTATTTCACGAAAGACACTGCTTCAGATCCTACCACAGATGATCTTCGAACTTAAATTCAAAGGACAGGAATTCGAAATAAAAGTGAATTTCACTAATGGCCGTCATAACACCGCCAGCACTTTGTCTGTAAGTTTATCTGTTTGACTGATGTTCTTTGGAAAGGAATTTAACGTTATGACCTGATCTGGATTACGGGACCCACAATAATGTGCTAGGCTCTGTACTACCTGACCGAATGACCTCACAGTAAAGGGCACTTTGTGAAGTCAACAGATGCAGCCCTTGCCAGCGATGCAGATATCCGTGTGAAAACAAAATTAAAGCTTAAATAAAACAAAGAATAATGCTCGAGATCCAAAACAAAAAGAACGAGAAGATGCCAGAGAAACTGAACAGACTTGGCACCCTCGGGCCGAGATAAAAATAGAGTTGGCATTTCGAGTTCACAGACACTCTGTCAGAACTAAACGTAGCTGTGAAATAATGTGTTTGATGTTGGTGACAGGGAAATCGAGTGAGTTGAATAGATAAAGAGAAAGTTAGAAAAAACTAAACAAACAAAGTGATTGTTGATTATCAGCTGGAATGGAAATAAAACACGAGATTAATCTTATTTATTTTTCTCCTGTTCCCATATTACTGAATATTATGACAATGAAGGGCATACATCAATGTCCCTGTTTAAAGTGAGTTATGTCCCTTTGTCTCTCTTCCCGAAGTATGAAGATCTCATCTTCATTAATGGGATGCTGGGCCACCATTTAAGTCATTTTTCCTCATTGTCCTTGAGAAAGTGTTGGTGAGCTGCCTTTCTGACCCACTGCAGTTCGTCGCTGTAAGTAGCCAGTACTTAGTTCCATGTGGTTTCATTTCTTTGATAAAAATCACAAAACACCAGGTTATAGTCTAACAGGTTTAATTGGAAGCACACTAGCTTTCGGAGCGACACTCCTTCATCTTCTTGGAGATGGAAGATACCTCCTTGAAAAATGGCACTAACCACCCACTTTCCCTCCTTAGTCATCAAACTATGGTAACCTAGCACGTGGGTTTCATGAGCAATGGAGACAGAAGGAACTACAAGGAAGTGTCTGTCTGTGCAGTTTCTGCTGCAATGGTTTGTCGTGTTGGAGCATCATTGACATCCTCCTGTTTCTTTGTTACAGGTTGTATGGGCTGAATGGCCGCTTCAGTTCGTCTGTTAGTGTCTCGAGGGGCTGAATATCTTCCTCCTGGTCCCAGAAAAGAGGTTCAAGAACATTATTGGGTAACTCGTAGTTCCTGCTTACGAGCGTGATGTCCTGACAAAACTCCTTATCTTAGTGTGTCATTGGAAACAAACAGAATGCTGGACGAACACAGCAAGTCAGGCAGTATCAGGAGGTGGAGAACTCAACGTTTCAGGTACAAACATTCTGCAGAACTGGGGGTTGGGGGTAGGGGGACCTGCAGAGGAAGAGATAAGTCGCGTGGTTTGGGTGGGAGAGCAACGTAATGGTGAGGTCGGGATAGGTGAAAACAAGTGGTTGGTGCTACCTGGTTGGTTGACGGGAGGGATGAATCCGGTTGGTAGATGGAACGTATGGCTGTTAAGTGAATTGTAAGGGGGTGGGAGGGACTGGAAAGGGAGTGGGGCATATCTGGGATGGTTAATTAAAATTGGAGAACTCAGGGTTGAGTCCTCTGGGCTGTAGACTGGCCAGGCAGAAGTTAACTTGTTGTCTATCCAATCTGCGGTCTCACTTAATGTGACAACAGAAGAGGCAGGAGATGGTCATCTTGGAAAGAGGGTGGGAAGGGGAATTGAAATGGTGGTGACTGGGATGTCAACTTGGCCCTTGCGAACCCGGCTGTGATGCTTGGCTAATGTGCCCTTACTTTATGTTTGGTCTCCGCGATGTAGAGAAGACCACATTGGGAGCATATGATGCAGTAAACTAGGTTGGAAGAGAGGCAGGTGAACCTCTGTCTCGCCTGGAAGGACTGTTCAGGGGTTTGGATGGAGATGAGGGAAGTGGTGTGCCAGCAGGCAATGCATCTTTTCCAGGAAAAGGTACCTGGGGGGAATTTGTCGGATTGGTGGGGTGTGTGGAAGGAACGAAAGATTAACCAAAGGAAAGGCCCTTGTGGAAAATGTGCCAGATAATGGGATCCAACGGAGTTTATTGCATGTGGTGATTCTGACGTGGTCTTCTCATCACCAGCGAGGCCAAAGATAAATTAAGGCATCTGAACATCTCAGCCGGGTCTGTAAGAACTGGTCTGAATTTCCAGTCACCATCTATTTCAATTCTCCCTCCCAATTCCTATCCGACATGACCATCCTTGGCCTCCTCCTTTGCCGTATCGAACGAAACTATAATTGGAGAAGCAACACCTCGTCTTCCACCTAAGCAGCCTTCAGCCCGGAGGACTCAACATTGAATTCCCAAATTCAAATAACGTCCTTTCACATCACCCAACTCCCTTTCCCATATCCTCCCAGTCCCTTCCATTCCTCTGATCCAGCTACCAACCGGATTCATTCTTCCCATCAACTAACCCGGCGGTACCCTCTACCTGTGCTCACCTATCCTCACCTCAGCATCCTGCCTCTTCCTACCCCATCCCACTTTTTCAACTGTAGCTCCCCTTACTCCCACCCCAGTCCTAAAGAAGGGTTATCCCCAAGGTGTTGACTTCTGCACATCCTGATACTGCCTGGCTTGTTATGTTCTTCCAACCTCCTGCATTCCAATATTTGCAGGTTTTGAAATCTCTGCTTGTGTAATAGGCAGGGCAGAATCAATGGGTTTTGCGTCTTGTTATGCAATAGTTTCAATGGGGTGAATCACTTTCTTATACTCCTGTGAAGTGAGCTTCAGGTGTTGAATGAGATACTCTTTTCTATTACCATGGAAATGAGCAGTGTCTAGCAGTACTCTAACATACTCTAACTCTGATCTCCAGAATCTGGGAGATTTTCCTGGGACAGTATATTTAGTCTATAAGAATTTCAGTTACACCAGAAAAGAATGAGGTTGCTCAGACTAGGAGCCTGATACACAGTTAGCTGGACAGGCCCTACTGATGTTCACGTTAAGATGTTTTATCAGCTGAAGGGGTGGCAAATTGTTCTGAATATTGTGTGACCTTCACTGAACACCCTCGTTTCTGATCGTATGAAGAAGGGAAAGACATTGATGAAGTAGCTGATAATGTTTGTGCTGAGGAAGGTACCCTGAGTATCATCCACAGAGACATCCAGGGACTGGGATGATTGATGTCCACCAGCCTCATTGTGTTCTGAATGATCCAAACTAGTGAGGCGTTTTCTCCTGATTGCCGTTAAGTTCAATTCTGTTCAGGGTCCTTGACACCTTGCTCAGTCAAATGCTGTCATGATATCAGGGCCAGTCACTCTGACGCAGTGTTCATATCTTTTGTTGATGTCAATAGAGCAAGCTCTCTGTGCAGGGAGTGTTTCCTTCTTTCAGACAGTGACTGTTGGGACCTCTCTATCGCAGACAGTTAGGGGAGCTACATGACTGAAATGTTAGGCGGTTGGTTGAGTGTCAACGCATTTTGACACATCAGAGAGTTTAGGGCGATAAGGATTGGGGCATGCAAGTCAAATTGAAGCCAACAGCAGATCAGTCCTGACCTTACTGAAGGGAAAGACCGGTCTTGAGGGTCTAAAGGGTTTCCTGTTATTCCAGTATACCTCATACTCCAGTCGCTTTGTGGACTCTTCCAGTTCTTGTGTTACAGACTTGAGGAGGGGGAATGGACTGATCCTGTTGTTGTGTAATAGGATACTAGTGCTGCATGGCCTACTCTGGGTACAGTGTGATAACCTCGAGGGGCTGATTGGCCTCCTGCTAACTGTTGTCAGTCTCCCGGGCTGAGCAACCTCATTCTGTTCTTGTGTAACTGAAATTCTAATAGACTAAATATACTGCTCCAGGAAAAAGTGAGAACTGCAGATGCTGGAGATCAGAGTCGAAAGATGTGGTGCTGGAAAAGCACAGCAGGTCAGGCAACATCCAATGAGCAGGAGAATCGCGAATCTTTCCTGATGAAGTGTTTATGCCAGAATCCTCGATTCTCCTACACATCTGATGCTCTCTGACCTGCTGTTCTTTTCCACAGCACACGTTTCGATGCCTCCTGCCCTGTCCTTCCTGGTTACGTCATCAAAGAACTTTAAAAGATTTGGCAGGCATGATCTCCCATGGACAAAGCCATTGTGTCTTTCCAAATGCATGCGCATCCTATCCCCAGAATCTTCTTAAGTAATTTACTTATCATAGATGTTAAGCTTACTAGTAAAGAGTTCCCAGGCTTTCTGTTTTTAAGCAGTCTTTCTTGAATAACAGAACAAGTTTTGCTTACCTTCAGTATTCCGGGACCTCACCTGACATTGATGATGATTCAAAAATATCAGCCAGGGCCGCTGCAAATTCTTCTCCAACCCGAAAGGAGCCTTCCACATCTATCAAAGTTTTACCTGCCCATCCACACATGTCATTTACTGTATCTGTTGCTACAGATGTGGTCTCCTCTTCATTGTGGAGACGGGAAGTCTACTCGCACAGTGCTTCAGAGAACATTTTCGGGACGCCTGCCACAGTCCCGTGGCCAAACCACTTCAACTCTCTCGCCCACTCCACCAAGGACATGCATAGGACATAGAACATAGAAAATTACAGCACAGAACAGGCCCTTCAGCCGTCGATGTTGTGCCGACCTGTGAACTAATCTCAGCTCGTCCCCCTACACTATCCCAAAATCATCCATGTTCTTAGCTAAGGATTGTTTAAATCTCCCTAATGCGGCTGAGTTGACTACCTGAGCAGGTAGGGCATTCCACGCCCTTACCACTCTCTGCGTAAAGAACTTGCCTCTGACATCTGTCTTAAATCTATCACCCTCTCAATTTGTAACTATGCACTCTCGTACAAGCTGACGTCACAATCCGAGGAAAAAGTCTTTCCCCGTCTACCCTATCTGATCCTGTGATCCTCTTGTATGTCTCTATCAAATATCCCCTTAGCCTTCTTCTTTCCAATGAGAACAGAACCAAGTCTCTCAGCCTTTCCTCATAAGACCGTCCCTCCAGACCAGGCAACATCCTGTTAAATCTCTTCTACACCTTTTCCAATGCTTCCACATCCTTTCTGTACTGGGGGACCAGAAGTGTACACAATATTCCAAGTGTGGCCACATTAGCGGTTTGTATAGTTGTAGGTCCTGGGACTTATCCATCGCCATTCCCTAACCACCAGACACCTCATTTTTCCTCACCCGATATTATCCCAGTTCCAAACTTCCAACTTAGCACTGCCCTCACGACTTATTTCACCTGTCCATCCTTCTTCTCAACTATTTGCTCGACCTTCCTCTCCGACCCTTCAGTAAAGTGTTCGACAAGGTTCCCCATGTGAGACTAGTTAGCAAGGTTCGGTCTCTTGGAATACAGGGAGAACTCGTAATTTGGTTACAGAACTGGCTTTTCTTTTGGTTAATGGACAGGGATAGGTCGGAGTCACTAACAAAGTATAAAGCACCTAAACTGCAGACGAGATATGTTTTAATGGGATTAATTTACCTACTCAGTACCCCCCCCCCCCCCCACGTCGTCGCTTTCGCTGATCCTGATGCTGCTGCTGCAAAAATGGATGCAGCTGAACATACTAGCTAAATTTTTTATCGAATTAATTTACCTTCCCATTTGCTCTCTTGCTCCTCGCTCTCGCTGCTCCCACTGCTGCTGAAAAAATGGAGTTACATTTGAATAGAATAGTGTAGGTTATGTTGGCTTCAGATTGGATTCACAGATGAGTGCAACACTGAGAACCGAAGGGCCTGTGCTG
Source organism: Chiloscyllium plagiosum (assembly GCF_004010195.1). Lineage (NCBI taxonomy): Eukaryota > Metazoa > Chordata > Chondrichthyes > Orectolobiformes > Hemiscylliidae > Chiloscyllium > Chiloscyllium plagiosum. The sequence continues at coordinate 13,606,958 of NC_057746.1, read as the reverse complement.
CTCTGTAATGTTCTATGTTCTATGTCCTGTAATCTCTTTCCATTGCAATAAGATACTACCTTCCATTCTTCCTGAAAATGAAATGTCAGGTTGTACATCATGCTATAATCCACCTGCCAAACTATTGCCTGTTTACATCTATTTGCAGATTCTTAATTTTCTCTTGATATTTTAATTTCCTCCTTATCTGAGTGTCATCGTCATAGTACATGTGTTCCACTCCTGATCATGACATTGGTTGTAAAAAGTTAAAAATCACACAACACCAGGTTATAGTCCAACAGGTTTAATTGGAAGCACACTAGCGTTCGGAGCGATGCTCCTTCATCAGGTGATTGTCATCAGTATGAAGGAGCGTCGTTCCGAAAGCTAGTGTGCTTCCAATTAAACCTGTTGGACTATAACCAGGTGTTGTGTGATTTTTAACTTTGTACACCCCAGTCCAACACCGGCATCTCCAAATCATAGGTTGCAAAAGGTGAGGATCCAGCACTGGTGACTGTGTGTCTCCACTGGTTATGGTCTGTCAAACCGATGAAGAATGATTTATCCTGAGTGTCTGCTTTCTGTTTGATACCCAATCCTTCCCCATTCCTGTGTAGCACATTCGAAGCGCTGAATAAGAGCAAGGAACATCAGTCGGCAAATCATCCCCTCAACCCTGCTCCGCCATTTAATGCGATCATGGCTGATGTCATCTCGACCTCAATTCCACTTTCCTGCCCGCTCTTCACCTCCCTTGTTATCCGAAAATTCTAACCTTCTGTTGTAGATTAGGCCACGTGAAGAAATATCCACTCCACGTCTATATCGTCAATCACCTTTATCATCTTTAGAACTCAATGAGATCTCCTCTAATTCTTCTATACTCTACAGAGTATAGACCTGAACTGGTCAATCTCTCTTCATGAGATAAACTCCTCATCAATCGAGTGAAAATCTTCGGACTGCCTCCAATGGAATTACATCCCGTCTGCAATCAGGTCACTGAAACTGTACATAGTACTCCAGTTGAATCTTACTGATTTCTCGGAAAGTTTAGTAATTTTCCCCTCCTTTCATGCTCTATTCTTTTACGAGTAAATGCTGAAATTGCACTTGCCTTTCCCCTTTACCTGCTGTACTTGCATGTGCGTTTTCTGTAATATGCACAAGGACACCCAGATCCCTCTGCTCATAAGCACTCTGAAATTTATCTCAATTTACACAACATGTTGCCTTTCGCTTCCTCTGATCAATATGGATAATATCATACTGATCCACGTTAAATTTTATTTGCCAGTTGTTGGCTCATTCATCTAAACTAGTCATGTCCATTTGTAAATTGATTTACATTTTTTCCTTGCACCAAATTACTTTTCCAAACGTTTTATTACCAGCTGAAAATGAGGCTGTAGTGTTTTCTATCCCCTCGTCCAAGTAATGCAATAGATGGCAGATACTCAGGGACTGTAATCTGAGGTCTATGGCACCCCAAAAGATGTCAGCCATTAAACGACCCATATATTCCATCTCTCTGCGTTTGTTGGTTCACCAATCCTCTATCCAAGTGAATAACGTCCTCCTAAACACATGTCTGCCTATTCTGCAGCATATTCTTTTTTTGCAGCAGTTTGATCAATGCCTTCAAGAAGTTCAGGGAGTTTACATCTCCACGATCCCCATTGTCTTCTTTGCTTGTCATATTTTTAGGAGAAGGTGACTCAGTGGATAGTACTGTAGCCTCACAGCGCCAGGGACTCAGGTTCGATTCCAGCCTCGGGCGACTGCCTGTCTGGTGTTTGCACACTCTCCCCGTCTCTGGGTGCTCCGGTTTCCTTCCACAGGTCATAGATGTGCAGGTAAGGTAAATTGATCATGCTAAATTGCCCATAGAGTTAGGTGTATTTGGCAGGGGTAGATAGGGGAATGAGTCTGAGTGAGTTACTCTTCGGAGTGTCAGTGTGAACTAGTTGGGCCAAACGGCCTGTTTCCACACTATAGGGAATCTAATCTAATCTAAGTACAGTCTTCACAAAACCATGCCTCTTCTGATGGATTGTGGTTTGTAATTGCAAAACTGTTGATCTTAATTCACTAGTAATGGATTCTCACAATTCCCCTGACACAGTTTCGCAACAGGTTGCTCGCTACTATTTTATTCACGAGTGAAAACGATTATGCTGAGGCCTACTCTTCCTATACCCTCGAGGTTCCCTTTCCCGCATTCCTGTGAAACAGGCAAAAAGCTTGAAAAGATCTGCTCCGATCGATGTGTAAGATGCATGAGTGACTGAATTAATTCATTCTGTTCCTAGTTTACACATTCGATGGGCTGAATGTCCTACATTATTGTCCCGATGGCCGCAACATCCTGATTAGCAAACGCAAGGACTACTTCTCCTCCTCCTGATGATGTCTCAGAGGCTTTTGGGTTTATGGCATCTTCCTGTTGTTGTGTAACAGTTTGACTGGCTGAAGAGTCTCTTCATACTCCTTCGTAACAGGCTCGAGATATTGAACAATCACCTTCTGCATCCCTGAAAATGGATTCAGGGAGTCATTGGTCTGCTCCTGTTCTCATGCAACAGATAAATGGCTGAATTACCTTCTCCTTTCCCATTAAAATTTCAAATAGTTTTGTCTCCTGATCTAATTCTCATGTTTCAGGCTCAATGGGCTGAACGTCCTCCTCTTATTCTAGTGTCACAAATTCTTCCAGTTCCTATTTTCCTACTTAAGGAGGCTGAACGGACTGATCCTATTGCTGTTTATCAGGATACTGGTGCTGCATGGCCTTCTCTGGGTTTTGCAATATAGGTTCGAGGGACTGATTGGCCTCCTCTTGTAATTATATCAGTCTTGAGGGGCTGAATAGCCTGGTCCTGTTCTGCTGTATCAGGATCGAAGACCTAAATATCCTTTTGCTGCTCCTGTGTAATGGCTGAAAAAGTGGCATGGATTCCTCCATTTGCTGTGTAATTGGCTTCTGTTGCTGACTCCTTCTGGTTTTTCATGGAAAGATAAGATCATCTTTCATTCTTGTAAACGCCAATGTGTGGTGGATCAACCTGATCATCCTACCCTGGTAAACTAAAAATATCATTACAGGAATCAGTTGAGGGAACCATTTCTAATGTGCTTCCAATATAACAATATCCTTTCTTCAGTAAGGGGATTAAATCTGTGCACACGACTGCAGATATGATCTCACTAACATTCTACACAGCAGCAGCAACACTTTACCAGACTGCTGTAAGATTCCCAACCCAGATTAGTGCGGACTCAGCTGTCAGGAGGAATGCACAACATTGTTAAAAGATCATTCTCTCCTTCTCTACTCCATCAGTGTAGTGTGAGATCTGGTGAAAATATCATAATGATCCGTGCAAAGAACGAATAACATGACGAGATGATCTCAATGTCCAGATGGGCCTCTCCAACCATCTCACCTTCATCCCGAGAGGCCACGTCTTTCAGTTTACACAGAATTCGCTAAAGTGGAGCTTAGAAACAGCAAGGAGAAGCAGTCATTAGTGGGAGTTATATATCAAAGTCAAAACTGCAATGTAAATTTTGAGCATGTTTCAAAACAGGAAATTAGACTACAGTAATAATGGCCACCTTCAAGTTATACCGGAACCATGTTAATCCAATTGAATGCTTATGCTGGAAAAAATGGATTTTGCGAGCTTATATGAGATTGATTGCATTAATACTGTGTTGAGCACCGAGCTAGAGATGACGCTGTTATTGAATTGATCTTATGTGATCAGAAGAGCATATGAAAATCTTGCAGTAAAGGAGCTTTGGGCATAGTGATCATAATGTTTTGAATTTTATGTGACGTCTGAATATAAAACTGTTTAATTTTGAAATTGCAGTTATACACCTGAGTCATGCAAGTCACGAAGGTATGAGGGGCAAGTTGGCTTCAGTGAATTGGAAAAGTACTTGAGAAAGATTTAGTGGAAGACAAGCAATGGCTGTTGTGCAAATAGTCACTGTAACATGTCCAATATATATCTACCCACGACAGTGCAAACAGCACAAGGGTAGGGTGACTCAACGATGGTTCACAAAAGAAGTTACCTATTGCATTTGCTCAAAGGACATCAAGTAAATGCCAGATATTGTGGTAAGCCATGGATTCAGAGACATTTGGAACCTGACAAAAGAGGACCAATGAACTGATGAGGAAATCAAAAAGAACAAGGATGCAAACTAACAGGAAACATGGGGAATACTAAATGTTTCTCTCTATACTTGAAACAGAAGTGAAGGCAGGGTCACATGCGGAATGGTGAACATCCGGACAAGATAATTTCTTGCAGACAACTGGAAAAGTGCAGAGAAACTAAACAGTTACATTCATCTCTGTCTTCATAGAAGCAAGATTATCTGATGGGGAAACTCACTCTGTGTTCTCTAGTGATTCAAAAATGAGAGGTGATCACAGTGAAACTTAGAAATTTCACGAAGAGGGACTGACTAACACAGCGGCATGGTCAAGTGTTACCATGCAAGTACAGGAAGGATCCCAAGATATTCTATACGTACATCAAGCAGAACAGAATAACCTGGGATCAATTAGGGCCCATTGAACAGCAAGGGGGCAATCTGTATATAAAGCTGGCAAATATTGATAGATTGTTACATGAGAGCTTCACATCTGTTTTACTTGGGAAAATTAGGATGCAGGTACAGAATTCGAGAAGATGAATTGGAAAGCAGAAATTGGAGGTTTTGGCTGGTGTAAAATTGACCAAGTCCCCACGTTTTGGTGAATTGTATCACAGGGTGCTATTGGAGACAGGGTAGGAAAGGCCCTGACCCAAATGTCCACAGAGAGTTAATACACAACTGGAGAATGAGCTAATGCGGTTCCACGTTACAGGAAGGATAGTGAACATAGACCAGGAAAGTATCGACAAATAAGTAGCAGGTCAGTGTTAGGGAAACTATTGTATAAAAGAGGAAAGGAGAAAATTGATCGCCATTTAGAGAGGATATGTTTGAACGAGGGAGTCAGAGTATCTTTATCAGAGGGACGTCATGGTGAACGAACTTGATTTTTTTCAAGGTGGTCGTTTACATGGTTTTTCGGCAAAGCCTTTGACAAAGCCCCATCTTGGAAATTGATAAAGAAAGTGAAATCTCATGGTATCAAGTATAACTTTAAAAGTTATAAGGAAAATTGGCTTTGTGGCAGGAGACAGAGGGTGGTTTTAGAAGGCTGTATGTGTGGCTGGCGACCAGTTTGGGTGGTGTCACACAGGGGTTATTCAGTATTCATTGTGACATCATTGTGGTATTCATAAATGATATTGATTTGAATGCGGAGGGGGTGGAGAATGAGCATGATAAGTCATATTGTGCTTGACACAAAGATTGGCTGGGTATTGACAGTGTGGAGAAAGGTCGTATGTCACAGGAAGATATAGATTGAATGGTCAAATGGACCAATGTTGGAATGTAATTCTGATATATATGATGTGATGCACTTTGGAAGAAGGAACCAGACAGGGGAGTAAACAATGAATGGCAGCAGACGAAGAAGCTCAGAGGATGCTTCTCGAAAGATCCCTGAATGTGACTGGAAAGGAAAATTAGCAAATTCAGACGGCATATGGGAGCTGGGGTATAGCCTTTAACCATTGGGACATAGATTATAAGAGCTATCCAGGACTTTGGCTAAGCCATACATGGAATACTGTGTGCAGTTTTGGAAGCCAAATTACAAGAAGAATGTGACTGCACTGGAGGGTGTAGAGGATATTCACAAGGATGTTCCCTGGGATGCAGCACATCGGCTGTGCAGAGAGGCTGCATAAGCTTGGGTCGTTTACTGTGGAGGAGAAGGCTGAGTGTGAATTGAGACAGAAGGATAAGATTACAAGGGGCACAATAAGGATGGATAGCCAGCAGCTGTTCCTTTTAGTCAAAGGGTCAAAAACAAGGGAGCATTCTTTTAAATTGAAGGGATTGACGGTTAGAAATGATTTGAGGATTGTTTTTCACCCAGAGGCTGTTGGGGACTGGAATGCACTTCCTGAGAGTGTAGCTGTCACGGGTAACCTCACAATTGTCATAAAGTACTTGGATGACCATTTGAAGTGTCATAACATTTCTGGCAACAGGTCTTATGTCACAAAGTGGGACTAATGTAGACAATTCTGACGTCTGAGTCTATGTACAGAATTTATGTTTCTGTAATTTTATAGCAGTGAAAGGTCAATCATTGAGCAGTTTAAGACGGGGAATTGATGGGTTTCTGACAAGTATATGAACATGGTTTTAAGAGCGAACACTAATATCTTCTAAAGGCATGTCATTGGGAAAGGTAAGAGAAAACAAATGCATTTTGTTTACAGTCTGAAACCAGGAAATGGAGAATGGAGAACAGAGAAATGGCAGAATTATGTAACAACTACTTCTTTTGAAAGTTCCTGCCTAATATCATCAAAATGGGCCTTGTCACAATTTATAACGTTAACTTGTGGATCAGGCCTATTCTTTTCCAGAACTATTTTCAAACTAAGTAAATTACAGTCACTGGTCCCAAAGTGCTCTCACTTTAACAGTGCAGTCACTTGCCAAGCCTTATTTCCCACGAGAAAATAAAGATGATGCCAGGATCAGATCAGCCATGATCTTATTGAATGCCAAAGGAGGCATGAGGGGCCGAATTTCTGCATATATCTGTGTGTTTATGGTTTTGTGTATGTGTACGTTTGCCTGTGTCTTTGTGTGTGCGCTTTAGTGTATTAGTCTGTGCAACTCTGCATCTGCATCTCTGAGCATTTGCGTTTCTGTTGATTTGGGAGTGAATCCATTGAAACTGGCATCAAAATGTCCCTCCTCACTTCCTCTCCGTCTGTCTCTCCCTCTTATGTTGAAAGTGATGGCATACCCCCCTCTGCTGGCCACCCATGCCAATGCACAAATAGCAGCTTTGTTTGGAAAAGGCGTCAAAGACATTGACGATCTCACATTGAATTGAATTACTTTATTGTCACGTGCACTCTAACGAATGCAGTGAAAAGTTTGCAATGTATTTGGTTATGGTACCATCTTAGGTTTAAGACATCTAGCTACAGATTCTTAAGTATTTGGTACAAAATTGAAAGAATAATAAATCAAAGTCCAGCATAAGAATGAAAAGGAAGAAAAAAAACAATGGGCTCCATTTGCAGTCTCTTCACGACTGTCTGTTCCAGCAAAAACACCCCAGACTGCACCGGGCCCAGTCTGCAGCCGACGCCTGGCCGAGCCTCCAGACCGTGCCGGGCCCAGTCTCTAGACCACGCCACGCCCAGTCTCCAGAATGCACTGCACCCAAACTCTAGACCATGCTTAG
>NC_057746.1:13595232-13597738 GCF_004010195.1 Chiloscyllium plagiosum | reverse complement strand
TGCCAAATTGTTGTTCATTGTTTATCCAATTAGAGATTCTGTGACTCCTCTTGATAATTTCAGTTCTTACCTATCTTAGTTTGAATACATTTGCTCCATTTATCAGAAAGGTTGATATTGGTTGCAAATCGTTGCGATCATTATGTCACTGAAGTCGTTAATTTGTGTTAAACTGATAAAGACTGATTTACCTTAATTTATCCCTGCTCCTAGCTCAGTAACCAATCCTCCCATAGTAGCTTTAAGAGGCTAATTATTCCGTTCCATTTCCAGTGTAACAGTCATGAACGATTAAAGTGTCTGTTCCAGTTGCAGTGTAACAGCCTCAATTGGTTGGGTGGCCTCATTCTGTTCCGGTTTAAAAGTCCTGAATAACCTGCTTCAGTACAGGTGTAGTTGTGAATGGTGCTGTACATTTTGGAACCATCAGTGTACGGCCCAGTTCTGCGTTTATGATGGCGGAAAGGCCTTTGATGCTGCAGTTGCTGATTCCCCAGAGTGCATCATGGATGCCCAGTTTCCATTTGCTTGGTCCTTTAGAAGTATGTCCTACTTCTCAGGCGGTAGTGCCACATAATACAGTGGGTGGTATCTTCAATATGAGACAGAGACTTGATCTCCACCAGGATTTTCAGTTAGCTGCTCCTACAGATACTGTCAGGGACAGATCCATCTGTGACAAGCAGTTTGGTGAGAATGTTTCCCTCTTGTTCGTTCCCCAATCACTTCCCACAGTTTGGCTGCTGTGTATTTGAGACCTCACCCTGCTCATTCAATAGTGGGAATGTGGAGGCACCCTTGGTGATGGACATTGAAGTCCCGCACCCAGAGTACGTTTTGTGTCCTTGTCACTCTCAATGGTTCCTGTGATTTGTTTGCAATGTCGAGGGGAATTGAATTATCACCTAGGGATGGTGTGTTGTGTGTGGCAGTAAATATCCATCAGCAGGACATTTCCTTGACCTTCTTTGACCTGTCACCATGAGATTTCCCAGGCTCTGGAATCAATGCTTCTTTCCTGACTATCCCACTGTGTCCCCACGACTGGTGGATCTTTCCTGACAGTGAGACAAGGTATACCCAGGCATGGTTATGGAGCTTAATGAAACATTGTCAAATCAGGCCTGATTCTGTGAGTATGATGGTGTCAGACTTTTTCCTTAAACGGTCAATATGAGGAAAAACACCTAACAATGGAGCAAGGAATAATGGGTTAAAAGCTGAATGACAGACACACTATCGGAATTTGTGTTGTCCTCTCTAAATAGACAGGAATTCCATGCATACTCTCTGAGGGAAATGGATATGATCTAATGGCGTACCCGGGCTCATACAATAACTGATATGGCTATAGAGTGACTGATACTTGGAAATGAATATCCAGAGCATTTTATATTTGGGAGTGTTATACAAAAATGAAAAGGAAGTGGGGAAGGTCTCAGAATAAGGATTTGCATCTGTATGATCGTAAAAGAGGACCTTGCATCAAATGATTGAGATCTTGCCTTAACCATATGGTTTTTGTGCAAAGTGCCAGTTGAGTTGAGTTTGGAGAAAGATTCCCACTATGAGGCTGAGTGGGTCACCAAACCAAATGGACAGAAGGATCTTTGTGATGTGTGTCTTTATGACTCTATCACAGCCTACACCCGACATTCTTCATAACATTCTATAACTGACGTTCCCTGGAATATTCTATAACAGACATTCCTCAGAAAATTCTATACCTGACATAGCCAGTAACATTCCATAACTGACATTCTCCGGAACTTTCCTTACCACAAATTCCTCAAAACATTCTCTCCCTGACATTATTTGCGAACGGCCGAACGTCAGTGAATTGAACAAAAGTTAAGAACCCAAGGGAAGAGATCTCTTTCCAGGGATAAGGAGATCATGTTCCCATGTCCTGTTAGGCAGTTAAAGGGTTGAAAACATTTTTCCTGAGTTTACGGCAGAGGATCGACCACAATTTGCATTAAAAGACAGAAATTTCCAACCTCTGCTTGTCTTCAAGGAACTGAGAGAGAATCCTTAAAGACTGCAACGGTTTCACCCTCTGTATTAGGAATAAGAAAGAAGTGACCTTTGACTGCTCTGGAGTGATTGAGTGTGTGGAAATCATCTGGAAACCATCTGTTCTCATGGGTGTATCTGTGTGTGTTTGTGCATGGAGGGTTTCTTATGTTTTGTGACACATTTTTGTCAGTAATTCAGAACTTCACATTTGTTATTTGAGCTCCAACTATTTGAACAAATCACTGAATACAGTGACACAGTGAAAACTCTCATTGGATCCTCAATCAAAGTGATCATTCTGCCTCCAGGCTGATGTATAATGTGATTGTGTTCCTTCCTCATAGTGAACGTGATGACAATCTATGTCCTGCTTTATAAAGATTGTGTGTTGTCTCCATGCGTCCAACGTTACTTGGGGGCCATGGCAGCGGCGGATCTACTGGTCATTATTCTCGACCTGATACTGAAACACATTCCCATTGTTTAT
>NC_057746.1:13593541-13594732 GCF_004010195.1 Chiloscyllium plagiosum | reverse complement strand
CCACCAATTTTCATATCATCTGCAAACTTGCTGATCATAGCAACAGTGCTTTCTTCCAGATCATTTATGTATGTTACAATCAGTGGCCCCAACACTGACCCCTGTGGAACACCACTGGTCACCTTTCTCCATTTCGAAAAACTCCCGTCAGCTACTACTCCCTGTCTCCTGTTACTCAACCATTTCTTTATCCAAATAGCTAGAACACCCTGCACACCATATGACTTCACTTTCTCCATTAGTCGATTCAGTTCAATTCACACACACTCCCTCTCTCTCTCTCTGATGCCCTCTCTCTTTGTCTCTCACTCTCTGTGCACTCCTCCCACTCTCGCTTTCTCTCTCTCTCTCTATACCTTCCTACTCTCCTTCACCCTCTCACACGACAAACCCTCAAAATCTCTGTCTCTACCCGCTCCAAATTTGTCTCTGTATCTACCCCCAAATACAATATTTTCCTCTCTGTCTCTCTCTACGCCCTTTCACTCTCTTTCTCGACCTGCTGTCACTTTCTCTCAGTCTCCTCCCACTCTTTCTCTCCTCATCCCACTATCTCTCTAGTACCCTCCCATTCTCTCTTCGCCCCGTCCCACTATTTCTCTTCCTATCGTACTGTCTCTCTCCCCCTCTTACTCTCTCACTTTCTCTACACACCTCCCATTCATTCTCTTCCCTCACTACATACTCTCGCACTCTCCTCGATCCAATTCACACCCTCGCTTCACTCACTGGATCTACTGTCTTGTTTTCCTCACTCTGCCTCTAACTTCTTCGCTCTCTCTCTCCCTCCCGCTCTATTCCCTCCTCTTCATATATCACTAACCCTCTCCCACTCTATCTCACTATGCCTCTATCCCGCCCCTTTTCTCTGTTACGCTCTCTCGCTACTACCCACCCCTTCTCTACCTTTACCCCTGCCCATTCTCTCTCTCTACCCCAATCCCTTTCCATTTCTATCGTTCTCTATATGTCTATCCATCTCCCAAACTGTTTCTCTCTACCCCATCCCACTCTCTCACACCCTCAGCCCATGTCGTCCTTGAACTTTCACTTTCTCTGACTACCACCCACCAATCCTCTCTCTCTCTACCCCATCCAACTCTGTCTCTCTCCCTACTGCCCTTTGTTTGTCTCTGTCTCTCCCTACTATGCTGCCAATCTCTCTCTGCACCCTCTCTCTCTAAAACATCC
>NC_057746.1:13584904-13592969 GCF_004010195.1 Chiloscyllium plagiosum | reverse complement strand
TTCCCACTCACTCCCTCTCTCTTCGCCATCCCATTCTCTCCTCCATGCACTCTCTCTCCCACTCCCACTCTTTCTCTCTCCACCCTTTGCTACTCTATCTATCTCTGTCCCTCTCACTCCAGCCTCACTCTGTCTCTATCTACACCCCTGAGCCCTCTTTCTACCCCCTGCCTCACTGTCTCTCTCGTGCCCCCAGTCTCTCTCTCCCTCACCACAGCACACAATCTCCCTCCTCCATGCCACGCTCTGTCACTACCCCAACCCACACTCTATCGACTCCCCGTGTCTCTCTCCCCACTCCCTCTCTCTCTTCCCCTTCCTCCCTCCTTTCCCGCTGACTGAATCTCTCTCCAACCCTCGTTTCGTCTCTCTGTGATACTTTCTATCGCTCATCCTTCCCTCTTCCTCTCACCCAGAGGAGGGATGGGAGCGTGGAGAGTCTGGAGTGGGAGGGAGAGGACCGAGAGATGTGCAGGAGTGAGAGGTGAGATAAATTGGGGAGAGACAGAAAGAGGGGAAAGAGACAATGGCAGCAGAAGAGTGAGAGAGAAAGGGGGAGAGAGAGAAGACTGGAGGTGGGTGCAGCGACGGGGCAAAGAGAGGATGAGGAGGGTAAGAGATAGAGAGAAAGGGAGAGAGTGAGACAAAGACGGTGTGTGGAGAGAGTGAGATAAATGAGGAGAACAAAAGGGGGAGAGGAAATGAAGGAAGAGTACAAGAGACGGGGCACAGTGAGAAGAGAGAGCGAGGGATGGATAGTGAGAGAGAGAGAGAGATGCCGTTGAGTAGAGGTGGGGGTAGCAGGGTATAGAGATGAATTCGGCCGAGGCCAGGTCGGAGTGGGGGACGCAGAGTTGAAAGCAAGGACACAGTGACTTAAATTCAAATCTGAGTTTGGGCACCCGGACCCTTCCCTTCCCCGAGCACCAGGACTTGGGGCTTAGTCTATCTTTTTACAGCTCAGCTTCTTCAACTCCAATACAAACAACAATATCGTTCTCTCTGCTGCTCGCAATTTGTAATGAACATTTTTATTGTTTAAAAATTGATGTGAAAGATACAGTCGGTGTGATGGTGCCTTTTCTCATTGGCCCCTGAGTTGAGAGATACATTGACATGTGTGCCTGTAAACGACCCTGTGGGATAAGGTTCGACAAAACAGCAGTACCCTCAGTCTGTTACCAGAGCGACAGGATACTTCATCACTGAAACGTTGAATTGAAATGAAAAAATCCCTGATTGATTAATTATTTTGGGTAAAGGGATATTTTAGCAGATTCTTCAGCTGCTGTCTGAACTTAGTCTGGGTCACGGCATAAATCACAGTGTTTGTACAGCAACTGAGGAGCTGCAGCATGAAGCCCAATTCCTGCACAAAGAGATGTAAATACATAGGTATATCCATCGTCCACCACATTCGGTACCATATCGAATACACCATTAAGGTTGACCATAACAGGATGAAATTGGCGGAGATCGTGCACAGTAAAATGATGGATTGTTTTCGATTTCTCATTTCTGTGTCAGACTGAGCGTCCCCAATGTTGTGAGCCCGGAGTCTCCTACGGACTCTGCTGGTCACTAAAATGTGTCTGACAGTGAAAACATTGAGCAGCAGAATCAGGAGAAATGGGAGACCTGGGGTTAGAATGTGGTGGAGGAACTCGATTGCGGCCCAGATACGGGAGAACAGAACAGCGTTTGTTACAACACAAAACCAGGGGAAGTTCACCAGCCGATACCGAGCTGTGAGCATAAAATACCAGAAAATGTTCTTTAAACAGCTCAGCACAGTCACTGAGCCCAGAACCACAGCCGCCGTTTTCTCACTGCAATATTTACTTTTCAGCTTCTGGCAACAAATGGCCAGAAAACGATCAAAGGTGAAAGCAACAGTGAACCAGACAGAACAGTCAGTGGCTGCATAAAGCAGGATGGTGTGGATATTACACACAGGGACAGAGTCCCTCAGGAAATAAAACTGTTCCCGATAAACAATGGGAATGTGTCTCAATATCAGGTCGATGAAAATGGCCAGTAGATCCGCCACTGCCATGGCTCCCAGGTAATGTCTGACACATGGAGACAATCCACAATCTTTATAAAGCAGGATGTAAATCGTCACTATGTTAACTGTGAGGAAGGAAAACAAACACATCAGCCTGGAGGCAAAGGGACCAGTTTGGGTGAGGACCAAGTGAGATTTTCAAGCGTGTCCTGTATTCAGAGATTTATCCAAATCATTCAATCTGAAATAGCAAATTGGAAAGTCTGAATTACTGACAAAAATGTGTCATTAATCGCAATAAGCTCTCCATCCCCAAACACACAGAGAGACAGCCTTAGAAATAGATGGTTTCGAGAACATTCCCACACACTTGATCACTCCAGAGCAGGCACAGGTCATTTCTTTCCAGTTCCTAAAACGGAGGGTGAAAACATTGCAGTCCTGAAGGGTTCTGTCTCAGTTCATTGAAGACTAACGAAGGATGGAAATTTCTGTCTTTTAGTCTCAGTTGTGGTCGATCCTGTGTTGTGAAGAAATGCAAACGCAAGGCAAATATATTCACTACTTTAACTGCTTGAGGGGAGTTCAGAACAGTGTCTCATTCTCCCCGGAAGAAAATCTCTTCCCCTTGGTTCTTATCTTTTGTTTATTTCCCTGACGTCCGAATATTCACAAATAATGTCAGAGATAGAATGTTCCAGGGAATGTCAGTTGTAAAATCTTCCAGGGAATGTCAGTGACAGAAAGTTCCGGGCAACGTTGAGTATAGAATGTACCAGGCAATGGCGGGTCCAGAATGTTCCGGGGAATGTCAGCTATAGATGATCCAGAGAACGTTATTTGGAAAATGTTATGGGGAATGCTAGTAATAGAATATTCAGGAGAATGTCATTTATAAAAGGTTACGTGGCATGTCCGTTATAGAATTTTGGGGTAAATATCAGTTGTACAATGTTCCGGAGAATGTCAAGTATAGAATGTTCCAGAGAATGTCAGTTATGTAATGTTCCAGAGAACGACGGATATAGAATATTCCAGGAAACGTCAGTTATACAATATTCCGGGGAACATCGGGTGTAGATTGTTACAGGGAATGTCGAGTACTAAATGTTCTGGGAAATGTAGGACATAGAATGTTCCAGGGACAGTCGGTTATAGAATGCTCCATAGAATGTCGGTTATACAATGTGCTGGGGAATGTTGGTTCTACAATGTTGCAGACAATGTCGGGTATAAAATGCTCTGGGAAATGTCGGACATAGAATGTTCCATAGAATGTCGGGTATAGAATGTATTGGGGAATGTCGGTTATAGAATATTCCAGGGACTATCGTGTATAGAATATTCCAGAGAAAGTTAGTTATAGAATGTGATGATATTATAAGAGCCACATTACAAAGCTCCTTATGCCCATTGAGTTTGGTGAGACCCGTTCAGCCTTATGGTGGGAATCACTCTTCAAACTAAAGTCAACTGGCGATTATTTTTGCAAAATGAATAAGATAAAGGTAATAATCAAAAACATGATATAGGATCCTCTTTAATGGAAATGCAGAAGTTATCCCTTATTTAGCTATTTTCCCCCACTTACTTTTCTTTTCTGTCTAAAACTGCCAGCCGTGAAATGTTCTAGATATTTAATTCCCAATATTGTCTCCCTGTAGTCGGCTCTCTAATGCCATAGAATGACATCCATTTCTCTCAATGTATGCATTAATCTCCACAATTTATTTTGTGAAAACAACATGCATTCAGATAGAGTGCCTTTCATTCAGCTTTTTAACTCATTATTCCATACTCCATTGTCACCTTTATCCCTCATATGGACCCGTTCAGGAAACTGTTTGACATTGTGACACTCACAGAATCAGACCTGATGTGTAATGTATCATGAAGCCCCATCACCATCCCTGGGTGTATGCTCTTCCACCAGCAGCACAGACCCACCTGTGGTGTTAATATCAGGGGTTTGGCCAGGAAAGGAGTCACCCTGGATTTCCCCCAATTTGGTTCCAGAACCTGGGAAATCTCACGGTAACAGGTCAGTGATAGTTAAAGAAATATCCTGAAGATTGCCATCTCCTGCTCTCCATACAACTCCTCGGTGATAACTCAGTTCTCTCGATGTTGAAAGCAACTCAGAGGAAGCACTGAGTGTGTCAAAGACACAGAACCTACTCTGGGTGGGGGGTGGGGTATTTCAATGTTCATCACCAAGAGTGTTTCCACAGGCCCACCACTGACTGAGCAAGGAGAGGTCTCAAATACACAGAAACCAGACTGTCGGAAGTAATGGGGGAACCAACAAGAAGGAAACATTCTCACCAACCTACTTGTCACAGATAGATCTGTCACTAACAGTATTTATCGGACCACCCAGCACACAGTCCTGGAGCAGGGAAAGTCTCAGCCTCATGTTGAAGATACCGTCCACTGCTTTATTTGGAACTACCTCCTGCGAAATAGGACATACTTGTGAGTGACCGAGCAAACGGAAACTGGGCATTCATGAGGCACTGTGGGCTATCAGCAGCTGCAGCATCAATGGATTTCACTCCAACATAAAGTCAGAAGTGGGCTGTTCACAGAATTTTCCAAACTGTGCAGCAGCATTCACAACTACACCTATACTGAAGCAAGGTATTCAGCCCAGCAAGTGTTTTAAACAGGAACAGAATGAGGTAATTCAGCCATTCGAGACTGTTCCTCAGCAATTGGAGTAGATCTATTAAGCTTGCATGTCTGGTACATAGGAAATGGAAGGGAATATTCAGCCGTTGCTGCTTCACAGGAATATGGGTATGACAGGTTGCTGAATCGATAGCAGAAATAAATGAGGGATAAAAGGTCTTTATCAGATTAACACAAATTACCAACTACAGTGACACAGTGACCAGTGATGGGGCTTCAACTATTTGCAACCAATATCAACATGAATGAAACAAATGTGTTCTGACTAAAATAAGCAGGAACTGAAGTTATCAAGAGAAGGCAGAGGAACTCTACTTAGATGAGCAATGGACAGCGGGAATATAACCTGGGTAACCGTGAACCTGGGATTTTTTGGGAGAAGGAAAAGGCTGTGTATTGCATAAATGGAGAGAGAATACAGGTATTAATGACACCATGAGTGCTGGAGGGTTCAATCTGACCGTTTCAGACATCAGAAGTATTGTTCCATCTCCCTGATGGTCTGGTCCCTGATGTTCTCAGTGACCCCGTTGCTCTCAGTTCACACGGGATAGTTTGATGCGTTTAGTTGGCGGTGGGGAGTGAAAAAGGGGACAGTGTTTTGAACGGTGTATCAAGGGGATGACCTTTATCCGAGACATCATCCTTTCATTCTACGTGGAGACCCAAAGATGGTGGTAATTGCTGCCTGTTTCTGAATGAAGAGGATGTGGCTGCTGTTAGGACAGTGAGTATTCACCAACATGGTGTACTGTACATGGGCACACTACAACATTAATGGAGTGAGAGACGGAATATCCTGTCACAAGAATGAGAACTAAATGCAGTGCCAGGTCAGCTGAAACGTTTAGTTATATCACATTTTCATTCAAATAAAGAGAACCATTAACCCAGAGAAGAAAACTGTTTGGCACAGAGCTCCGTGTATATCATGCTCTGCTCCATCCAACCCAGAAATCTGCGGAGTGCAGAAAGCTATGCAGACCAGGCCAGTGCTTTAATCTCTAAACCCGGACGGGATGTCAGTCCAGCACCCAGAGTTGTGTAGACCACAGCAGTGCATTCATCTATAAAATGGGATAAGATATCTGTCTGGCACCAGGAGTTATGCAGACCATAGCAGTGTGTCGATCTATAAATCAGAACTAGATATCTATCTAGCACAGGATACTAGGCATACCACAGAAGTGCATTCATCAATAAAGCTAGACAAACTTTGAACACCTACGGGCGAGAGACGCTACGACAAGCCAGGAAATGGGATATCAAGACACTGTTCAAAAGGGCCACAACACACTGCAGCACACCAGAACTGCAAAAGAGGAAGAGGAACACCTATACAAGGTATTCGCAAAGAAACGGATATCCTCGCAATTTCATCAACAGATGCCTAAGGGAGAGACAATAGAACAAGGACTAGCCACACTACCATACATCAAGAACATCTCTGAAATGACAGCCAGACTACTGCTACCACTAGGACTTATAACAGCACACAAACCAACAGCCACTCTCAGACAACAACTCACCAAAACGAAGGACCCGATACCCAGCATGAGCAAAACTAACGTAGTGCACAAAATCTCATGCAAGGACTGCACAAAACACTATATAGGACAAACAGGAAGACAGCTAACGATCCGCATCCACGAACATCAACTAGCCACGAAACGACACGACCAGCTATCCCTAGTAGCCACACACGCAGACGACAAGCAACGTGAATTTGACTGGGACAACACTACCATTATAGGGCAAGCTAAAGAAAGAACAGCCAGGGAATTCCTAGAAGCTTGGTACTCATCCACAAACTCCATCAATAAACACATAGACCTGGACAGAATATACCGGCCACTACAGCGGACGGCTGAAACTGACAACCGGAAGCGGCGGGGACAGGCCACTATAAATGCCGGAGGAAACACCACAGAAGCGCTTCACAGGAGGCTCCCAAGCACTGAGGATGTCACCTAGACAGGGGACGAAACGTTTGCAACAAAAAATCCAGTTCGGCGAACAGAACCACAGCAACGAGCACCGAGCTACAAATCTTCTCACAAACTTTGAAGAGCTATGTAGCACACAGCAGTGCATTGATCGATAAAACCGGATTAAATAACTGTCTAGCACAGGGAGCAATGCTGACATCAGCAGTGGATTGATCCATATATCCGAATGAGATATCTGTCCAGCATGGGGAGCTGTGCAGTCCACAACAGTGCATTGCTCGATAAAGCAGGACCAGATATCTGCCTGGTACCAGGTGTTATGCAGACTACAGCAGTGCATTGATCTATAAACTCGGACTAGACATCCACCTAGCACAGTGAGGCATGCAGATCACAGCAGTGCATGGATGAATAAAGCCGGACTAGAAAACCATGTAGCACCATGAATCCATGCATTCATCAATAAAGCTCGACTGGATATCAGTCCAGCACCCGGAGCTATGCAGACCACAGCATTGCATTGATCTGTAAACCCGGACTAGCTGTCAGCCCAGCACTTGATATGCAACATACAGCACTGCATTGATCGATAAACCTGGACTAGATACCCATCTAGCACAGGGAACTATGCAGACCACAACAATGCTTTGATCAATAAAGCTGGACTAGATATCTGTCCAACACGGGGAACTGTGCAGCATACAGCAGTGCGTTGATCTTTTAATGCTCACCAGATATCTGTCCAGCACTAGGAGCTATGCTGAACACAGCAGTGCATTGATCCATAAAGCCTGACTAGATATCTGTCACGCACGGGGAGCTGTGCAGCATAAAGCAGTGTTTTGATCTATAAACCTGGTCGAGATATCTGTCCAGTACAGGGAGCTATGCAGACGACAGCAATGCATTGATCTACAAACCCAGAGCAAATATCTGTCCAGCACCGGGAGCTAAGCAGACCACAGCAGTACATTGCTCTATAAACCCGGACTCGATATCGGTCTGGCACCAGGCGCTATGCAAACTAGAGCAGTGTATTGATCTTCAATCCCAGACGAGATAAGTAGGTAAGTGCTGCATTTTGCTTGTTGTATTCTTTAGACCCAGTTTTTTCTTTAAAGGTTACTTTCAGAGGGATGGCAGTGAAGGCAGTGCAATGTTCCTCTTGCAACATGTTTGAGGTGAGGGATGCCATGGACGTCCCTGCTGATTACACTTGCAGGAAGTGCACCCATCTCCAGCTCCTCCAAGACCGTGTTAGGGAATTGGAGCTGGAGTTCGATGAACTTAGGATCATTCGGGAGGCAGAGGGGGTCATAGATCGGAGCTTTAGGGAAGTAGTAACTCCAAAGATGGGAGATAGATGGGTGACAGTGAGGGGGACTGGGAGGAAGCAGCCAGTGCAGGGACCCCCTGC
>NC_057746.1:13559227-13584190 GCF_004010195.1 Chiloscyllium plagiosum | reverse complement strand
ATCCCTTTCTTATTTCTCAGTTCCACCCAAATAACTTCCCTGGATGTATTTCCAGGAATATCCTCCCTCAGTACAGCTGTAATACTGTCCCTTATCAAAAAGGCCACTCACCCTCCCCTCTTGCCTCTCTTTCTATCCTTCCTATATTGCATTTGTATCCTGGAACATTAAGTTGCCAGTCCTGCCCATCCCTGAGCCACGTTTCTGTAATTGCTATGATATCCCAGTCCCATGTTCCTAACTATGCCGAGTCCATCTACCTTCCTTGTTAGACCTCTTCCATTGAAATAAAGGCAGTTTAATTTATCAGTCCTACCTTGTTCTCTGCGTTGCCTGTCCTGGCTGTTTGACTCGCTTCTTTTCTGAACTCTACCAGTCTCGGATTGATCTCTTTCTTCTCACTATTGCCCTGTGTCATTCCCCGCCCCCTCCCCCAAGCCTTACTCGTTTACATCCTCCTGATCAGCTCTAGCAAATCTCCCTGCCAGTATATTAGACCCCTTCCAATTCAGTTGCAATCCACCCTTCTTGTACAGGTCATTTCTACCCCAGAAGAGATTCCAATGAATCAAAAATGTGAATCCTTCTCCCATACACCAGCTCCTCAGCCACAAATCATCTGCTCCAGTCTCCTAATCCTACCCTCACTCGCTCTAGCACCGGGAGTAATCCAGAAATTACTCCCTTGCTAGACCTCCTTTTTAAATTCCTGCCTAACTTTCTATAATCTCCCTCAGAATCTCCTCCTTTTCCCTTCCTCTGTCATTGGTACCAATGTGTACAATGACCTCTTGCTGGTCCCTCTCCCCTTTTGAGAATATTCTGCACCCTCTCGTGAGACATCCTTGTTTCTGGCACCAGGGAGGCAACACACCATTCAGATTTTTTGCTGTTGGCCGCAGCAATGTCTGTCTGTGCCTCTGACTTGGGAATCCCCTAACATAATCGAACGCTTACAACCCGACGTACCCCTCATTACATTATAGCCTGTCTTGATTCCAGAAACTTGGCTGTTTACGCTACATTCCCCTGAGAGTCCATCATTCCCTACATTTTCCAAAACAGAATACTTGTTTGAAATGGGAATAGCCACAGAAGATTCTTGTACTACTTGCCTACCTCTTGTACCCTTCTTGGAGTTAACACATCTACCTGACTCTATCTGTGGCTTTTCTCCCTTCCTATAACTGCCACCTCCTACACTCTCTTGTAAATTCCTCATTGCCTCTAACTGTCGGTCCAACCAATCTATTCGATATGACAGGATTCGCGACCAATGACATTTATTGCAGATATAATCCTCAGTCACCCTTAAACTCTCCCAAACCTCCCGCATCTGACAAGGAGAGCTAAGAGCAGCAAGGAGGGGACATGAAAGGTCCTTAGTCGGTAGGATTAGGGGAAACCCTAAGGCTTTCTATAGGTATGTTAGGAATAAAAGAATGACTAGGTTAGGAATAGGATAGTAGTGGGAAGTTGCGTGTGGAGGCGGAAGAGATTGGGGAGACACTGAATGAATACTTTTCTTCAGTATTTACTCATTGTCGTC
Source organism: Chiloscyllium plagiosum (assembly GCF_004010195.1). Lineage (NCBI taxonomy): Eukaryota > Metazoa > Chordata > Chondrichthyes > Orectolobiformes > Hemiscylliidae > Chiloscyllium > Chiloscyllium plagiosum. The sequence goes on along the minus strand of NC_057746.1, from coordinate 13,582,641 downwards.
GATGTGAATACTGAGTCACAAATAAGTAGAATGGATGGCTTTGCGGTATGTAGAGAAGAGGTGTTGGAAATCCTGGAAAAGGTGAAAATAGATAAGTCCCCTGGGCCTGATGGCATTTATCCTAGGATTCTCTGGGAAGCAAGGGAGGAGATTGCAGAGCCATTGGCCTTGATTTTTATGTCCTCTTTGTCTACAGGAGTAGTGCCAGAAGACTGGAGGATAGCAAATGTGGTTCCCTTGTTCAAAAAGGGGAGTAGGGATAACCCTAGTAACTATAGGCCGGTGAGTCTCACTTCTGTGGTGGGTAAAGTCTTAGAGAGAATTGTAAGGGATAGGATTTATGAACATCTGGATAGGTATAATGTGATCAAGGATAGTCAGCATGGTTTTGTGAAGGGCAGTTCTGCAGCTTATATAGATAAGCTGCAGAACTGGGCAGAAAGGTGGCAAATGGAGTTCAATGTAGCTAAGTGTGAGGTGAGTCACTTTGGTTAGAGTAACAAAAAGATGGGGTACTGGGCTAATGGTCGGATACTTGGTAGTGTGGATGAGCAGAGGGATCTTGGTGTCCATGTACACAGATCTTTGAAAGTTGCCACCCAGGTAAATAATGCGGTGAAGAAGGCATATGGCGTACTGGCTTTTATTGGTAGAGGAATTGAGTTCCGGAGTACTGAGGTCATGTTGCAGTTGTATAAGACTCTGGTGCGGCCGCATCTGGAGTATTGTGTGCAGTTTTGGTCGCCATACTGTAGGAAGGATATGGAGGCACTAGAACGGGTGCAGAGGAGGTTTACCAGGATGTTGCCTGGTATGGTAGAAAGATCGTGTGAGGATAGGCTGAGGCACTTGGGGTTGTTTTCATTGGAGAAAAGAAGGTTTAGGGGTGACTTGATAGAGGTGTACAAGATGATTATGGGTTTAGATAGGGTTGACAGTGAGGATCTTTTTCCACGTATGGAGTCAGCTATTACAAGGGGGCATAGCTTTAAATTAAGGGGGGTAGGTATAGGTCAGATGTTAGGGGTAGATTCTTTACCCCTGAAAAGAATCAGGGCCTGCACCCTGAAGCTACAATCTGGGTTCCCATGCCCCTGCAGAGTTAGTTTAAACCCCCCCCAAGAGCACTAGCAAACCTCCCCCCAAGGATACTGGTGCCCCTCAGGTTCAGATGTAGACCATCCTGTTTATAGAGGTCCCACCGTCCCCAGAAAGAACCCCAGTTATCCAAAAACCGGAACCCCTCCCTCCTGCACCATCCCTGTAGCCACACATTTAAGTGTTCTCTTTCCCTATTCCTCGAACCTCTATCACGTGGCACGGGTAACAAACCAAAGACAACAACTCTGTTCGTTCTAACTATGAGCTTCCAACCTAGCTCCCTGAAAGCCTGCCTAACATCCTCAGCTCCTTTCTGAGTAACGGGGACAGGCTCCGTGCCAGAGACCTGAGCCCCGTTACTTACCCCTGGTAAGTCATCCCCCCCACAAGTATCCAAAACGGTATACTTGTTCTTGAGGGGTACGGCCGCAGGGGGTCCCTGCACTGGCTGCTTCCTCCCAGTCCCCCTCACTGTCACCCATCTCTCTGCCATCTTTGGAGTTACTACTTCCCTATAACTCTGATCTATGACCCCCTCTGCCTCCCGAATGATCCGCAGTTCCTCCCACTCCAGCTCCAGTTCCCTAACACGGTCTTGGAGGAGCTGGAGGTGGGTGCACTTCCTGCAAGTGTAATCGGCAGGGACGTCGATGGCATCCCTCACCTCATACATGTTGCAGGAGGAACATTGCACTGCCTTCACTGCCATCCCTCTAAAGCTAACTTTTATTTTTAAAAAAACTTGGTCTAAAGAATACAACAAGCAAAATTCAGCACTTACCTACTTACCACAACAGGTGTTATTATTAGGTTAGAGGAGGAGGGCGGGTGGGAGGCACTACCCGTGTAGTGCCTCGGGTTCCTCTCCTTCGCGCTTTGAAAGGGGGAAAAAACCTACCCAGGTAAGCTTACACTAACTGCTTCCGGGTCTCGGCTGCCCCTCTGGTCGTCGTCACTTCCCCCTGGTGCTCCCGCTCTTTCTGTGAAGAGAGTGAAAGAGAGAAAAAAACACCGCTGCCCGCTACCGGTAAGCACTTTTAAAACCAAACGGTCTTACCTGTCAGAGGTTGAGATTTATTTCATTTCACTTTGTGTAACTTTCACTGTTTTGATGCACTCTTCCAAATTATATGGAGAATGGATTTCAAAGTACTGAAGCAAAACTAATGGCCGCATATGGTTGAGCAATTGGCATGTATCTTTTTCTGTTAATATCTCAGTGACAGCATTGCAAGGAATCGGACAAAACTGCTCTGAGTCTCCAAGGTCACTCTTTGAAGAAAGAAAGAGTTGTGAAATATCCTAAAGATGGCGGCAGGGTCGGAATTTTCCAGCTGGAGCTCCTATGTTCTGCCCTCTCTTTCTGTCTGTCTTTTTTATTCTGTTTTCTGGAGGGCTTTTTCTTCCCAAACTTTTAGCGTTTTAAAGTTTCTCCGAAGGGAATGGAGGAGGTGCGTCCCAGACAAGAGGCTGATGTAGGGATGTGAGGCCTCGAGATTTAAAGCACAGTACAGTCTGGAGACGTGGCCCGGTGTGGTATGGTAACTCGGCCCAGAGTGATCTCGATAATTGGACCACAGCGGCCTGGAGACTGGGCCTGGTGCACTCGGGAGACTGGGCCCAGCGAAGTCTGCAGATTGGGCCCGGTGCACCTGGGGTCTCGCCCCAGTGCACTCTGAGGTCTCGGCCCGGTGCAGCCTGCGGTTTCAACCTTGTGCAGTCTGGAAACTCGTTACGGCACAGAGTTTCGTGATGGTACTGCAATTCGAGTCCGTTCTTTTCTCACTGTTATTCTTATGCTGCACTTTCATTTATTATGTTTTCACTTTAGTACCAAATACTTAATAATCTGTACATTGTGTTTTTGTACCTAAGATGGTGCCATAAACAAAGACATTGCAAACTTTTAACTGCACTCATTAGAGAGCACGGGAGAATGAAGGCAATTCATTTCAAATGTGAGAGAGTGACTGTGATGCCTATTCGAGCGAAAGCTAATGCTGATGCAGTGACTTGTCGTAGACAGCAGAGGGTGGTTTTCCATCATTTTAAACACAAGAGGGAGCGACAGTTGGAGAGAGTGAGTGAGGAGGGATATTTTGAACTCCAATTCAAAGGATTTTCTCCCAAAACAACAGAATGTTCAGAGACGCAGAGGCAGTGATGTACAGATTAATACAGCAAAGCACACACACGAAGACAAGGACAAATTCGGATACACACGGATACACACACATACACACACACAAACAGACACACACACACACACACACGAACACAAGACAACCCTATACACACAGGTATAAGCAGACATTCGGAACTTCATCCTCGCCTTGCCAATCAATAAGATCATGGCTGAATTGATCCAGGTCTCACCTGTATTTCCTCTTGGGAAATAAGGCAGGGCATGTGGCTGAGCTGTGAGAGTTCGAACACTTTGGGGCCATTGTCTGTGACACTGTTAGTTTGAAAATGGCTCTGGAAAGGGATAGGCCTGATCGGCAAGTTAACGTTATAAATTGGGGCATGGCCAATTTTGGTGCTATTAGGCAGGAACTTTCAAAAGATTAATGGGGGAAAGTGTTTGCAGGTAGAACTAGATCAGGTAAGTGGGAGTCTTTCAAAAACGAGAAAATAAGAAGTCAGGGCGCACATGTTGCTGTTAGTGTGAAGGGCAATGCTAGCAGGGGTAGGGAACAGGACAGAGGATATTGAGGCTCTGGTCAAAAAAAAGGAAAGAATTTTAGGTCAGGTGTAGGCAACTGGGATCAAGAGAATCCATTGAGCGTACGTGATGCAGGAATACAATTCCAAGGAAACGAGGCGGGCAAAAAGGGGGCATGAGATAGCGTTGGCTGATAAGTTTAAGGTGAATGGAAATACATTCTATCAGTATATTAAGGACAAAAGAGAAACGTGGGAGAGAATATGGCTCCTTAGAAAACAGACAGCCGTCTATGTCTGAACCGACAGGAAATGAATTAAGTTTATTAGGTTTATTGTCGCACGTACTCACATGAGGACAGTGAAAAGTTTACAAGTCGTCACATCTGACATACAAACGTAAATTCCACCCCCACGCCCACCCCCCCCCCCCCCCCCACCCCACCCCGAGTACAGAATCCTAGTGCAAAGTGGTAAAATAAATAAAATTTAAAATATAAAACATTATAGAACTTCTGGTAAAAGTGGAAAAACACAGAAACAGTTATCTGTTCAACAACAGTGCATAAGCGCCTGGCGATGCTAGGTTCACACTTCTCACAAGGACACGACCTCTCCCACTCTGTTGCCTTACAGCCTATTTCTGCTCGATGAGTGAAATCCTACACGAATTGATCATGTCGGTACTTACTGTGGGATCAGACGTGGATGAGAATATAGGAACCATGGTTAGTAAGTTTGTAGACGAAATCAAAATTGGTGTTATAGTGAACAGTGAAGAAGGCTTGATAAGAGATCAATGAAATCTTGATCAACTGGGGCAATGGCCGAGGAATGGCAGATGGAGGTTCATGAAGACAAATGTGAGGTGTTGCATTTTGTAAGACAAACCAGGGCAGGATTTATATATTTAACTGTAGAGCTCTGGAAAATGCCGTTGAACAGACAGACCTACGGTAGCAGGCAGTTAGTTTCTCGAAAATTGAGTTGCAGATAGTCAGGGTAATGAAGACAGTATTAGGCACGCTTGCATTTATCCGACAGAGCATTATGTATAGGAGTTGGGACATCATGTTGTGGCTGTATAAGAGAATGATAAGGCCACATTTGGAGTACTGAGTACGATCCTTGTCGCTCTGCTATAGGAAGGATATTATGAACTGGAAAGGGGACAAAAATATTTCAAATGACGTGACAGATTCTGGAGGTTTTGAGATACATGGATAGGCTGGGAGTTTCTTCCATTTGCATAGGAGGCTGGGGTGTGGCGTTATGGAGTTTTATAAAATGATGAGGGGCATCGATAGGATGAAGAGCCAAAGTCACTTCCACAGGATAGGGGTGTCCAAAACCAGAGAGTATAGATTTAAGGTGAGAGAGATGAGATTTAAAAGGGATCTAAGGGACAGCTGTTTCTCAGAGGGTGATATGAAAATGGAACACGCTGTTAGACAAAGTGGTAGAGGCGAGTACAATTACAACATTTAAAAGACAAATGGATGGGGACATAAATAGGAAAGGTTTAGAGGGGTATGTGCGAAAAGAAGAAAATAGAACTAGTTCAGTTTAGGAAACCTGGTGAGTATGGACGCATTGGGCTGAAGAGTCTTTTGACATATTGCATGACTCTAAGAGACTATGACTCTATAACTTCTCTTTCATTAAGAACTGTTCATTGAAATCAATTCATTTCCAAGTCAAAAACTCTCTGTAAATTCTTCAATAATTTACTTCTCCGAGTTTACTTAAAAAGAGAAATCCTGACTTTGATGTGGTTCTGGAGATCACAGCAGCGGCATAAGCAGAATTGTGTTCAACTACAATCTGTAACTTTTTTATCTGGACTAATCCCTCACTCTACCATTACCAACAAACCAATCTATAGTTCAATGATGAGTGTGGGTAAGTATGTCAGTGTCAGAACCATGTGTACCAAGGTCTGACGACAATCCTTTAAAGCTAAATCATGACTGGTTACATTTCAAACAGAAGAACTATCATATGATAGAGAGCAACAGACCAACAGTCTGGTCACATCCAGTCATAAATGGTGATGGACAGTTAAACAACTCACTGGAGGAGAGAGTTCCACAAATGTCGCCATCCTGTAAAATGGAACAGCCCTGTAAATCAGTGTAAAAGACAAGAATGTAGTCTCTGCACCATCCTTAACCAGCAGTGTTGAGGCGATAATCCACCTCACCTTCGTCGTGATGCCCACAGAATCACAGATGCCAGTCTTCAATCAATTCAATTCGCTGGATGTGACATGAATAAACAGCTGAACACAATAGATACGACAAAGGCAATAGACCCTGACACCATTCCTGTAACAGGGCTGAAGACTTGTGCTGTACAACAAGTCGTGTCCCTGGGGAAACTGTTTTATTCCAGGTCCCCAACTCTAACATCTACCTGGCAATTTGGAAAATTATAGAGAGGAGAATAATTACAATCTGACCAATTAGATCCCCTAAGTCCCATTACGACAGTCAAATTGGCGGGAGATCTTTTTGACAGAGTTGTCAAGCAGCACATAAATAACCAGGTCAGAGTGGTTTCTGATAGGTCCCTATGCGGAGATGGTGCTGTTGTGAATATGTCACTGGACTGCTGATCCAGTGCAGGCTAATGATCTGGCAGCTGGTGGAAGTTGAAAAAAAATAATAAAATGAGATATCAAATCTAGTGTCAGTACTAGTGATCTTGAAGCCAATGTTGATTGTAAACATCTATTTGCTTCCCCAATGTACTTTTAGGAAGTGAATCTCCCGTGCCCTCCTGTTTGGTCTAAAAGTGACTCCATGTACACAGATGTGGGATAAATTCTTCAATGGTTTCCGAAACGACTAAGCAAGATACTCAATTGTATCAAACTGCTCCGAAGGCTGAAAGGACAGCCTCAGTATCAGACAATGTAACGTGAAACACCCGTTTCGACCCTGTGAAGACTTCCTTCTGAACATCTGAGATTTTGTGACATTTCTAGAGCTTGCCCACAGACTGCACAGAAACATCGGAAAAACAGTAGGCCATTCAACACATTGAGTCTTCCCCATTTTTGTTCATGGCTGAACATCTCCCTAATGCAATTCTCCCACACAATGGACACATCCATAAATGTGATTAACCATTGCAAAAGAAAATATCAAATATTAACTTCTGCAGTTCCTTCAATCCAACCTTTTGTTTCCCATTCAATATAATGATGTCTGATCCTTTAGCTTCACCTCACAGCCCTGCACTATCTCTCTGTCTTTTGTATCTAGAAATCCTTACTTACATTCACTGCCTTGGTTTCCACAGCCTTCTAGTGGGAGATAATTCCCCAGGTTCCATAGTGTCTGAGTGTCAACATTTCATTTTACCTCAATGCAGAGTGGCCTGTCTGTATGTAATGCTGTGATTCCTTGTTTTAGATTGCCCAGGGCCGGGAATTATCATCACTGCTTCCAGTCTGTCTCATTCTGTCAGAGTTTTATGTATTTTTCACAGAGATCTCCACTCATTTTCCTAAACCTCATGGACTACAGAATGAATCGACCCAAAATCTGCCCCAACAACAAGCCTGTCATCCCAGAGATCAGTCTGATTATCTTTCAGTGCATTGCCTCAATGTCAAGTTTGTCCTCTATTAGATAAGGAGACCAAGACTGCACACAACACTACACAATGTTCGAAATGAGGTCTCACCAAGGCCATGTACAGGTGCAGTAAGACACCCTTACTCCGAGACTCAAATCCGTTTGAAATAAAGTTCTGCACATCACTTCTCTTGCTAACTGCTTTCAGTTCCTGCAATATTGCTTTCAGTGAGTGGTGTACAAGGAGATCCAGATCATTTTTAATGTTAGAGTTACCCACTTGGTCGGTCTATGCACACTGGTAAGCGAAAGAATGTCATTGTCAGTAATGACTCGTGGCTTCAGAACTCATTGCCCAGCATGGATCTCGGGGTTTTGCGCTGAAGAGAAACAAATACTGCAGCATATGTCCTTTTATAGATCAATATATATCAACCAGTCACTTTTCAAATAGTAGGCTGCCATTGTACTTTTTCCTCCAAATTGTACAATGTCACATCTATCCACATTTCTCTTCATTTTCCACATACTTGCCCATTCACTCTACTTTTCTCAATCACCAAGGAGCTTCTTTACATCCTCCTCACCCACTGACAATCATTCAGTGCCTTAAGCAGACTTGGAAATGTTGCATTTGATATGCAACAAATAGCTTTAACAAATAGGGAATAGCACCAAACCCTATGATATACCCCGAGCCTTTTACTGTAAAGAAACAATGCTTTATTCCTACTCACATTTTATTGCCAGCTCTCCCATTAGAAAACCATGTCCATATATTAGGTCCAATCCCATAGGATTGGATTTTACGCACTAGGTTTTGGACTTCAGCAAACAATCTTTCTGAAAATCATTGCATCTATTGCTTCTCCAGAATTCTCCATAACCAGTTGGTTTCTCAAATAAGATTCCCAGTTCACAAACCAATGTTGATTTTCTTTATGCACATTCTGTCAGCCCAATAATTTCTGCAAAACTGTTATTTACTAATTTCACTCTATGCCTTTATTTCTCACCAGACTTAAGGTTTTTTCATAGTGCTGAAAAGATTGTTTTTGTTCTTTTTTCCTGTGAAAACAGATCTAAGGCAGTTGCTCCATAGTCCTGCCATTTCCCTGCTCTACTTTCTCCATTTTCTGGTTTCAGACTGTAAGGAAGTTGCACTTGTTTCCTCTTACCTTTCCCATTGACATACTTTGAGAAGCAATTACATTTCAATGTCATAACCTTCTTAATATACTCAGCATAAACCCAAAGATTCTTGCCTTCAGCTGCTCAAAGTGATGGAAGCAATCACAGAAGCATCGACTCTGTACCATCAGAACTACAGCACAGTCGACGTTAGTCCAACTTTTCTACACAAGGGCAGTAGCCGGAAATGTTATGACACTTCAAGTTATCGTCCAAGTACTTTTTAAAGGTTGTGAGGTAAGCTGTGGGAGTAAATTGCCCTCTCATGAAGTGCATTACTGATCTCAACACTGGCTGAGTGAAAAACAATCCTCAAATCCTCTCTAAACCTCAAACCCTTCACTTTAAAAGTGTGCTCCCTTGCTCCTAGCCCTTTGCCAAAAAGGAACTGATGCTGGCTACCCACCCTCTCCATGCGGCTCATAATCTTATCTATGAATCATGGCCCCCTCAGCCTTCTCTTCTGTAAAACAAACAACCCAAGCTTATCCAGCCTCTCTTCATAGCTGATATGCTCTATCCCACGGAACACCCTGATGAATCTCTAGTGCAATCCTTCCTGCAATATGGCTCAAGGCCAGCACACAGAATTCCACATTGGCCTAACCAAAGTCCTGTATAGCTCTATGGTTTGATGGATAAACATTATCTCCATGGTCCCTTATGCCTTCTTAACTCGTCTATTACCCTGGTGAGTCACATTCGGGAATCTGTGGAGAAGTACCATCTGAGCTTCCTAGTGTGCTGCCATTCACTGAGTACTCCGGTGTCTGGTTCCTTCTTCCTAAGTGCATTAACTCTTATTTATCAGGGTTACATTCCAAACTGCCATTGATCTGAGCATATGACCACTCCATGTATATCTTTATGTAGTAGAAGACCTTCCTCCTCACTGCCAACAACCCGGCCAATCTTTGTGTCAAATACAAACTGACTTATCACGCTCTCCCCATCCCAGTCTCCACATTCATATGTACATCATTTATGAATACCACCAATAATAAGGAACACTGCACTGATTCCTGTGGTACACCACATGACTCAAGACACACAAAAAGGCTTCTAACACACTACCCCCTGTCTCCTGCCACTAGGATAATTTTGAATGTAACTTGCCAAGTTGCCCTTGATACCATGATATTTTCCTTTCTTTATCACTTTCCCTTGTAGAGCTTTGTCAAAGACCTTGCTGTAAAACTAAATATATGACCTCCTCAAACTAATTCAATCAAATTAATGAGGCATAACGTCCCTCTGAGAATGTCATGATGACTATCAAACATTGCTTCTCAGTGGAGATCAATTTTCTCCTTCCCTGTTTTCTCTAACAGTTTCCCTAACATTGATCTGATATGCACTGGTGTATAGTTCCCTGGTCTATGTGCACCACCCTTCTGAAAATGTAGAACCAGATTTGTCTCTTCTCCAGTCAACCGGTATCTCCCCTGAGACCAAATTCTGCTTAACAAATTTGGTCAGGGTCTTTCCTCCCTTGTCTCTAACAGCAGCCTGAGATACAACGCATTGCGACCTGGGAACTGGTCTAATTTTATACCAGCCAAAGCCTCCAATCCCTGCTCGCATCTTATATCAAACTGTTCAAGAGGTTTCAAGTCCATCTTCTCGCATTCTGTCCCTGTGTCCTCCTTCTCCAAAGTAAACGAGATGTGAAGCTTTCGTGTAACAATTTATCAATGTTCTCCAGCTTCACATACAGATTTCTCCCTTGGAATCTAATGGGCCCTAATTGCTACCTGGGTTACTCATTTCCGCTTGATGTCCTTGTAGAATACCATCGGATTCTCCCTATCCTTGCCTTCCTGCACTACTTCAGGCCCCTGTCTTTGTCAGTCCCTCTGTTTGATTTTTTTTTTAAGTTTCACTGAGATCCCCTCTCAGTCTTTGAAACTCTAGACAACACAGACCGGATTTCTCCCACAATTTTTACATTTGAGGGATTAATCTGGAGGGATGTGAATTGTACTTTCGCTGTAGTCAATATATTCTTTCTTAGATTGGGACACCAAGACTGTGCACATACTCCCGATATATTCTCACCAACACTCTATACAACTGGTGTAGGACATCTTTACTTATACATTGCAATTTCAATCACATAAATGTAAACCTAAATTTTTTTGTCCTTTTGCATATGTTCCTCCAAGTACCTTTCACTTTAGCTTTTCCAGCTAGCTTGTGTCAGTAATTTTTTTTATTAGATCCTCCTGAATATCCAACTGTACCATATACATTGATTCTTCATTGTCTACATACAAGGATCATCTTCAAACCATTCCAAATCATGTCACTTATGATTTTCCTTTCATAGATGCATTATCATTCTCACCAGTTTTGCCATTACGTTCTCAATATCACGTTCTTTGTAATCGAGTCTAACAGACTCCTGACTGCGGATGATAAGTTAAATGATCTGTAGTTTGCCATTCTCCCTATTCCTCCCTTCTGAAGCTTTTGGATAATGATTATAACCTTAAAGTTCTCCAGATTGGCTTCCTGCCTTCACAGAATGTGTAGCAATTTAACACAGTTATCCCCAATGCAATCATTATGGCTATTGCTGATTCCCCTCAAATTCTGGTATGAAGAACATTTGGTCGGTAAGACTTATCAAGACTTGCTTTCATTATCCTTTCCTATATTGATAGAAGTGTTTTGGTAGTTGTTATGTTTTTTGCTAGTTTTCATTCTAGTTTTTTTTTTAAATTTTCATTTCAGTTTCTTCATCCTTCTTTGCGAGGTCCTACATTTCTCTGAATCCACTGGCTTACCACAAAGTTTTGCTGAGTCACTTCCTTTGATATTCTGTTGGTCTTTAACCTGTTTTGGTAACCATCATTGAATTATTTATATCTGATGAAATTGTTAACTTTTTTTGTTAACCATCATTTAGTCACCTTTCCCTTTTATTGTTTGCACCTTAACGAGATATATGCATATTGTACACCTTCCAGTTTTTCTGCAAATAACCGATATTATCTGTCTTCCTTTCCATCTTCATCATTTATTTTTCCAAATTCATGGAAACCAACTTGCCCTTCACACCTTCATGGTTTGCATGACCCAGGTTTCAAACTGGGATTTCAAAAAACACAATAAATGCTTTGAATTCAGGCGACATATTAAATCCTTTATACTATGGTCACTGTTCTTAACATTGCCTTTTCAACAAGGTTTTCAATCTGTTCTTCTGATCACGCATCAATTCCTAACCAACTGATCTCCAGCTCAGTGCTGAATATACTGTTAGAGCAAACCATCTCATACACACTCGTGAAATACATTTTTTCTAGTATTAGCATTCATTCACATATCATTTGAAACAGTCCATTATTAGTGCAGTACCCACAAATGTGCATATCTAATTTCCTGCCTTAAAACATGCCCACATTTGTGTTGCAGTTTTGACTTTATCTTACAGGTAACTCCCATCAATGTTAGCTTCTCCTTGCTGTTTCTCAGCTCCACTTTACCTGATTCTATGGAATCTGAGCGACGTGAACTCTGGTGGAATTAATGGAAGGTGTAATGTTGAGATCATCTCACGACATAATATATGCTCTTTTCCTGTGTCATTGTGATATTTTCACCGATCTGCCATGACGTTCATGGCGCAGAGAAGGAAAATAATCTTTCAACAATGTTGTGCATGCTTCTAGACAGCTGAGATTGTTCTAACCTAAGTGGGAACCTTACAGCAGGCTGGTAAAGTGTTGCTGCTACTGCACAGGATCTTAGTGAGATCTCATTTGGAATAGTGTTTACTGATTTCGTCTCCTGACTGAAGAAAGGATATTGTTACATTGGAAGCAGCTCAGAGATGGTTCCCGCAACTGATTTCTGCATCGAAGGTGTTAGCTCATAAGGAAAAGATGATCAGGTTGATCCAATACACATTGGTGTTTACAAGAATGAAAGATGAAGGAATCAGGAAAAGAAGTCAATTCCACAGCAAACGGAGGAATTCATTCCACTTCTCCAAGCTGTTACCCAGGAAGAAATTCAGGCCTTCGACCTTGTTACATCAAAACAGGACGAGGCTTTCCAGCCCGGAACCCTGATGTACCGTTACAGGAGGAGGCCAATCAGCCCCTCGAGCCTATAACACTGGATACAGTGTCGACCATGCAGCACCAGTGTGTTGTTACACAGCAACAGGAACAGTCCATTCAGTCTCCTTACGTATGCAACACAGGAACTGGAAGAGGTCACAGAGAGACTCGAGATTTTTAGATTTGGATACAGACCATTCAGCCGATTAAGCCTGTAGCATAGGAATTAGAGAACGACACAAACGTTCTGAGAATTTGTATGAGAAATGAAGAGGTAGTTCAGCTCACTTGCCTGTTGTATGGGAACAGGAGAAGACCAATGACTCCCATGATCCCATTTCAGAAATGCAGGAGAAGACCGTTCAGTATCTCCAGCCTGTCATAAAGGAACACCAGGAGACCCTTCATCCCCTCAAACTATTACATAGCAACAGGAATATTCCATCAGTCCTCAAGCCTCCTGGAGCCTATTCCGCCCCTCATGCCTCCTATACAGCAATTGGAGCAGATCTCTGAAAGCCTTGTGCACGTTGCACACTAATTAAAAGGGAACATAAAGGTTATTGAAAGAGAAGAACTTCGAATAATCATAATCACTGGGGAATAAAATGTAATGGAAAGACTGCTACAATTTAAGGCAAATTCATAGAATCCTTCATTCAGGAATTAATAACAGGACATGGAAAAGTTAAACTACAATCTATCAGAGTCAATATGGTTTTAGAATAGAATCCGTACAGTGTGGAAATAGGCCCTTTGGCCCAACAGTTACACACCGACCCTCTGACCCAAACCCATTCCCCAAACTTATTTCTTGACATTTTCCCCTTACCATTGCACCTAGCCTACACATCCCTGAACGCTATGGGCAATTTAGCATGGCCCATTCATCTAACTTGCGCATCTTTGGTTTGTGGGCGGAAATCGCAGCATCCAAAGGATACCCAAGCAGACACAGGAAGAATGTGCAAACTCCACACAGGAAATTTATGAAGGATAAAATGTCATTGAATTGTTTCCTTGACTTATTTAAAGATGTGACAAACAAGATGCATAATGGGAATCTTGGAGCTATAGTGTATCTGCTCTTACAGAAGGCATTGGATATGGTGCTTCGAGAAAGGTTAAGCAGTAAAATCAAACGGTTTAGCAGTAATTGATGAGCTTGGATAAAGGATGATGAATAAACAAAATGCAGCCAGACAGAATAAATGTGTCATTTTTTTGTTAGCAAAATGCAACTTGTGGGGTGCCATAGAATTCAGTCTTCAGGCTTCAACTATTTGCAATCTACATTATTACTCTGTTGTTTGGATAGAAAACACTATAGCCAAATTTTCAAATGACACTAACATCGGTGGGAAATTACTTTGCAATGGAGATGGAACACATTTACAAACGGAAGTGTAAAGGTTGGTTAAATGGGCCAACATTTGGCAATGAAAATTAACGTGGATAAATATAGGATTATTCAATTTGACCAACGTAATAGAAACGCAAATTGTTATCTGTCTGGCGAGAAATTTCAGAGTGCTTAGGTGCAGAAGGATCTGGGTGTCTCTGTTCATATCCCAGGGAACTCACATGCAGGTACAGCAAGTAATGGAAAGGGTAAGTGCGGTTTCAGTGTATATTTGTAGAAGGATAGTGTGAGAAGGTCAGGGGTGTCGCTGTAGCTCTGCAAGGCCTTAATGAGACTGTATCTGGAGTATCGTTTGGCCCTGACTTGAGGAGGGATCTATTGTATTGCAGGCACCTCAGACGAGGTTCACTATATTGACATTGAACAGTTCAGGCCTATACTCTCTGGAGTTTAGAAGATTGAGAGGGTACCTCATTGATGAGTGTAAGACGCTAAAGTTTGACAATGTAGATGTGGAGTGGATCATCTTGAACAAGAAATCAGAGTTTTGGGATAAGGCAGAGCAGATTTAAAACACGGGTGAGGAGAACTTACTTCTCTCAAAGGGTTGAGAATTTGTGTAGTGCAGTAGGTGCTGGGACGTTGAGTAAATGAATGGTGAGCGGTCAGGTAAGTGGAATTGTGATGACATCAGCCATGAGTGTATTAGATTAGATTAGATTACTTACAGTGTGGAAACAAGCCCTTTGGCCCAACAAGTCCACACCGACCCGCCGAAGCGCAACCCACCCATACCCCTACATTTACCCCTTTAACCTAACACTACGGGCAATTTAGCATGGCCAATTCACCTGACCCGCACATCTTTGTGACTGGGAGGAAACCGGAGCACCCGGAGGAAACCCACGCAGACATGGGGAGAATGTGCAAACTCCACACAGTCAGTCGCCTGAGTCGGGAATTGAACCCGGGTCTCTGGCGCTGTGAGGCAGCAGTGCTAGCCACTGTACCACCGTGCCGCCCACAGCAGGCTCGAGGGGCTGAATTACCGACTAATGCTCCGAGTTCTTATTCAGCCCTTCGAATATGCCCCACAGGAATGTAGGAGGATTGGGTATAAAAGAAGAACCACGCACTCAGGATACATCAGCTTCAATCAGTTTGACAGGGCGTAACCAGTGGAGACACACAGTGACCAGTTCTGAGTCCTCAGCTTTTTACAATCTATATCAATGTTCGGAAGGATGGAACAGATGTACCGTTACTATGTTTCCTGATGACTCTGAGATAAGCAGGACATTATTTTATCAAGACCAAGTTGACAAACTGCAAATGGATACCATCAGTAAATTCAATGGAGTATTGTTTGGCAGGTGGAATATAACATGATATACCGCCTGCCTTTTGTTATTAGGTGTACTGGAAGGCGGTATTTTACTGAAATGGAAAGCGATTACAGGACATGGTGATACAGTGTGCGCTAGATGGTTTACCCTGACATATTCAGTCATCTGAAGTGTTGCTCTATCTTCTGGACACTCTGCTCCCTAATGTTCTCAGTAGTCCCATTGCTCTCAGTGTACGTGGATATTTTGATATGGTTGGCTGGCAGTGGTGTGTGGAGGGGAAGGTTTCTTCAGCTAAGACAGTCTTTATGCTTTGTTTCTACGAGGACATGCAAAGATGATGGGAATGGCTGACTGCTTCTGAATGAAGAGGCTGTGGATGCTCGAAGGACAATGTGTATTCACCCACATGATAAACTATGCGTGGGCACACTACAACATCAATGGGGTGAGATTTCCTTCAATTGTCTCCCCATTGACATGGGAAACCCATAGAGCCATGTACACCATCGGGAATTCCGCTACACCAGGAAAACAAGGATACATCCGGAAGCTCCTAGCTGAGGGAGAAAAGATTGTATTCACCCCATTCAGCATGTATATCCTCTATCATCGAATGTTGACACTGATTTCGACATACTGGGAGATGATGGATATGTCATCCACTCCGCTTGGAAAGTTCCAGATCATAGAAAGTGAACGAAACTCTGATCCTCACAGTCACTGACGACACAGTCTTCCCCTTGATGTGAAGCTGCAAGTCGTACTGAAGGAGGTGACACCGCTCTGTGATCAGCTCATTGTTCAATCAAGGTCCTCTCTCACTCTGCTCCTGGGTTAAGTGTAGCTTGGGAAGCTGTTATTGGAAACCCCGGAGTGAATATGGCAGAAACTCTTTCCCCACACATTCTCTCCAGTTTTTAGAGCTTCCCCTCTCTGCAGCCTCTGTTCCTTTTTTTTTCATGTTGCAGAATCAGATGCTGTAACTGCAGAGGAATAGGCGAGGGGTGCTATTGAGCCTCCTGCCTCTATTACAGAGGAACAGTGAGCAATCATGGCGCCTTTCGAGATGCTCCTATAGTCAAAGCACTGACCAATAAAGGAAAGCAAACCAAGTTCCTTCTTCACTATCCTGTCTACCCGTGACTGCAATTTCAAGGAACTATGAACCTGCACGCCAAGGTTTCTTTGTTCACCAACGCAAGACTTTACCCTTAAGTACTGCCCTGATTTGCTTTTCCAAAATGCAGCCCCTCATATTTGTCTAGATTAAACATCATCTGCCACCCCTCAGGCCATTGGCCGATCTGGTCAAGGTTCTTTATTTATTCTGAAGTAAATCTTCTTCGCTTTCCACTGCACCTCCAATTTTTTTGTCATCTGCAAACGTACCAGCTATCCCTTCCATGTTCTCATCCAAATCATTTGTATAAGTGTTGAAAAGCTGTGGACCCAGCACCGATCCTTGAGGCACAACAGTGGTCACAGCCCTCAAAGCAACCTTCCATCACCACCTTCTGTTTCCTGGTTTTGAGCCAGTTCTGTATTCAACTAGCTGGGTCTCCCTGAATTCTATTTGATGTAACCTTGCTAACCAGTCTACTGTGAGAAACCTTATTGCAGGCCTTTCTGACGTCCATATCGACAACGTCCACCTCTCTGCCTCAATCAATCCTCTTTGTCACTTCTTCAAAAAAAAAAACAAGAAAGTGAGGACTGCAGATGCTGGAGACGCAGGGTCGAAAAGTGTGACATTGGAAAAGCACAGCAGTTCAGGCAGAATCCGAGGAGCAGGAGAGAGACTTTTCTGGCATAAGCCATTCATCAGGAATTTCCCACGTACAAAGCCATGTTTACTGTCTCTAATTAGTCCTTACCTTTCAAAGTACATGTAAATGCTATGCCTCATAATCCCCTCCAACAAATTGTTCGTTATTGACGTTAGACTCACCAGTCTATAGTATCCTGGTTTCCCTTTACCATCTTTCTTAAATACTTTAAATAGTGGCACCACATTAGTCTTCAGGAACCTCACCTGCGGCTACTGATGATACAAGTATCTCAGCAAGGGGCCCAGGAATCACTTCCCCTAGCTTCCCACAGAACCCTAAGGTACATCTAAGCAAGTCCCGGGGATTTATCCAAATATATTAATTTTCAGACCTCCACCATTTCCTCCACTGTAAAACCGGGAATTTTCAAGACGTCATCATTTGCTTCTGAAGTTATCTAGCTTCTATATCTTTCTGCACAGTAAATACTGGTGCAAAGTATTCATTTAATACCACCCCATCTCCTACAGCTCTGCACATCGGCAGCCTTGATGATCTTGAAGAGGCCCTATTCTCTCCCCAGTTACTTTTTTTTGTCCTAAATGTGTTTGTAGAATCGCTTTGGATTTTCCTTAACCCTATTTGCCAAACGTACCTCATGACCCCTTTTGTCGTCCTGATTTCCCTCTTAAGCATACTCCTATAACCTTTAGATTCTTTTAGCGATTCACATTGACTCTGGAATTCAGTCTAATGACGATTATGTATCCATTTTCAACTGTTGGTAAAACCCATCTGGTACACTGATGCCCTGTAAGGAAGCAAACTGCCATCCTTATCTGGTCGCACCTACATGTGACCCCAGACCCACAGCAATGTGGTTGACTCTGAAATGACCTCTGGGAAATTGTGGAAGGGCAATAAATGTTAGTCTCGCCAATGAAACCCTGACCCCTTTAATGAATAATGAAAAAAACTCGATTCCTGCCGTCTATACCTGACATATCCTTACATCCTTTCCATAGCCGGAACCTCAATTTCTCCAGTTATGCAGCATTCCTTACAGCTACCAGCCTGTCCCTTCGCCTTAAGAGGAACATACTGTCTCCGTGCTCTTGACATCCCATTTTTGAAGCTTCCCACTTCTCAGCTGGCCCCTTATCTGTGAATATCTGTCCCAATCGACTTTTGAAAATTCTTGCCTAATATCATCAAAATTGGCCTTCCTCCAGTTTATAACATTAACTTTTAGATCCAGTTCATCCTTTTCATCTTTATTTCGAATTGTGAAGACTTTCTCCAAAGTGCTTCTCCACTGATACCTCAGTCATCTGTCCTGCCATATTGCCCAAGATTTGGTCAAGCTTAGCTCCTTCTTAACGATGAAGAGGGTTGAACAAGAAGCTGCATCTTTGTAACTGGGAGTGGGGTCAACAGAAACATTGTACCATTAGACTGAATCTAATCATAATTTGTCTCAGTGTCATTTTCATTGAGTGTGACAAAGGGATCATTTGCATGAGGCTGAGCTAATTTCCTGGCGCTATCTTCTCGAACTAACCTAATTAACGACCTACCCCACCTTATAGTGTCCGTCTCATTCAATGCTAGCCAGATTCGCCCATCCATCATAGCTGGCGGAGCTCACCATCGCCGAGATGCCCCTGGATATTCAGTGATCCCTGGCCATCTTTAAAAGGCCAAAGGGCATTCGGTTTTGCTTTCTCAGTTTGGAGCTGCCCTACACAGAATTTAACCCGAGACTGACAGTTAGGCTGCAATTACACCATGATTTGTTGGCAGGTCCTCTGAGGTTCTGGTGAATGGGCTAATACAGAGGGGGACCATTCACTTCCCAGACGGGGCCACACCACCAGACCCACTGAACATGGTCTGAGATCACCACCTAGCTCAGTGCAGTATCTGCGGTCTGAAGAAATGTCCAGCAATACAGGACAAACATCTATACCCTGCTCTGCCAGGTTCAGTGTCACCGTAATCTCTCTGCTCCCTCACACTGACTGTGTATCCGTTGCAGCACATACACCTGAACAAGGTTCATGCTCCATCAATCTCACTGGTGCATGCAGCACCTACCCTCATTCTCTCCCTCTCTCTCTCTCCCACCCACCCACTCCACCCCCATCCCCACCAACCACTATACCCCTCACACGAATAACACTGCATGGATACAACACTGTTAGCTGATTCCCTCTGGAAACATCACCATTCCGGCTGCCTACACCAGCACTATCTCACTTCTTCCCCACACCAGCGCTAACAGAAGGACCACTCAATCCCACCATGACTCCATCCCTCTCTTTCTCCCATTCCAGGAGAATCAGCCTGGAATAGGACAGAAAGTGCCAAGCAGGGTAGTGGAGTGCCTGATACCTGTTCCTTCACACCCGAACCCCGCCATGTGGGGAGGAACTTGGCATGAGCCAGAGAGGACTGGGACGGATCCTGCAGAGATTCCAAACTATCCATGTCCCAGCAATGTTCAGTGAAGAGGAATTCTCACTTTAAACCCACTGTCAGTTTCGGGCCCCATGGCACAACTACGATGCCATGGCTCTGGTGCCATTTCCCTTTTGTGTCGATCTTGGACAAATGAAATCTCCACGGTCTCTGTGGGCAGGAGGGTGGGCTCACAACACATCATCTCCCCCACATCCGAGGAATGCAACTTTGAGGCTTCCTCCTACACATCCTCCTATAAACTAATCCTTGATATTTACTCCTCTCCCCACTTGTCCTGACATCTTTAATAGTTTGTGCTCACAAATACCCAAGGCCTTCTGCTCCTGCACCCCCTTTATAACGGTACAGATCTTCAGGACATACTGTCGCAGACAGATACACGTGCATCCACTGACACGCGCACAAACACAGACACACAGTGGCAAACAGACAAAGACACCCACGCATGGTGACACATACATACACACACACTCACACACATACACACACTCATGTACACACAGATATGCACACACATACACACACAGGCACGTACACACTCTCTCTCTCACACACACATACACACACACATAATTAAACACATAGATTCATACACGTATGCACACAGACAGCTACGTAGATACATACACACAGACATGCACACATATGCACACAAAGATACATACATACACACACGTACATACACACATAGACACATACACACAGACACAGATTTCATCAGTTACCTCACTTCCCTTGCCCCCACCTTATCCCAGATGCAACCCTTCAAATCTGTAGCGCCCACTTGAACTGTACTACCTGTCCATCTTCCTTCCCATCTAACCGATCCACTCTCCGTTCAACCTATCACCTTCATTCACACCTTCCTTTTCCTATCGCATTCCCAGCTACCTTCATCCCAGCCCCAACACCTCCCATTTATCTCTCAGCCCCCTTGGACCACAAGCCTCATTCCTGATGAAGAGCTTCTGCTCGAAACGTCGATTCTCCTGCTCGTCAGATGCTGACTTACTGACTGTGCTTTTCCAGAAAAAGACTCTTCGACGCACATACACAGAAACACATTCACAGACATACACAGATACACACACAGAAACACACTCACAGAAAGATACAGACATACACACGAACAGAAACACACAGACACACATAGATACACACACGCGCGCACACACAAACTCACAGGAAAACACACAGACAACAACATTCCCCACACACACATGCAGGCGCCGACACATACACACATGCAAAGCACACACACACAAACGCACTCAAAGGCACATGCGAACATTCACCTCCATACACACACACAGGCACAACCACACACAGAAACACGCACACACGCACAAGCACAGAAATGCATGCACACACTCACAGACACTTACACACATGCACACAGACCGACACACACACAGAGACACATACACATACACGCACATGCTCACACACATGCACACATACGAACACACAGACACCCATTCACCACACACAACAGATACATGCATGCACACACACACAGACACACAGTCCAACACACACACACTCACACGCACACACACAAACATCCACACACCACCCACACAGACACACACAGATCTACAGAGACACGCACATGCAGACACACTCGCATATAGACACACGCAGGCACACATACAAACATGCACACACAGCAGCACAAAAACACAGAACACACCCTCAGTTGGCGTAGAGCGGATTGTTGTAGGAAAGGGGCCTCAGCGTGGAACATGCTCATGTGAGATTAGAGTCTAGATTAGAGTGGTGCTGGAAAAGCACAGCAGGTCAGGCAGCATCCGAGAAGCAGGAAAATCGACGTTTCAGGCATAAGCCCTTCATTAGGAATAGCTGATGAGGAGTTTTTGCCCAAAACGTCGATTTTCCTGCTCCTCGGATGCTGCCTGACCTGCTGTGCTTTTCCAGCACCACTCTCATCTAGACTCTGGTTTCCTACATCTGCAGTCATTGTTGTTACCTCATGCGGAGATTAGTCTGTGCTCCCTCTGCAGTGTGGAAGTGCTTTGTCTTTGGGCAGTATTCCTGATACGCAGTGTACGTATTAAAGAGTATTTCAATTGCAATAATATCCAAGCAACTCGGAGTGAACCATTCTGGAGGAATATGAGATAAAATGAATTTTAATACGCTTTCTGTAACGTGCAATGTTTAGTAACTTACCCTTACAAATAACCTTACATATGAGAAAGGATTCGAAAGTTCTACAAAAAGACCAGCAGTGAGTGGCCTTGTATTACTTTAAACAAAAGAGGGACAGGCAGAGGCAGAGGGATGGAGGGAGGCTTTCGCCCCTATTTCAATTATTCACTCCCAAAACAAAAGAGTTCTCGTTGTACAGAGATGCAAAGACAGCGATACAAACATGCATACTATTGTACGAACACACATAACATGTACAGATAAGGGCACTGAGAGGCACATATAGACACACAGAAAAAAAACACTGACAGAAATATGCAGATGCATACTTGGACATACAAAAGGTCATGGAGTCAAAGTGTTATGCAAACTGTTTGAAAGCTATAGCTCACGTTCGTTAGATGGGTCAGTGTTTGTTCAATGTGTGCAGGAGAGTTTCCTGACACAATATGTAGACAGGCCAACAAGAGGTGAGGCCATACTGGATTTGGTTCTGGGTAACGAACCAGGCCAGGTGTTAGAATTAGAGGTAGGTGAGCACTTTGGGGATAGTGACCATAATTCGGTGATTTTTACTCTCGTGATGGAGAGGGATAAGTGTGTACTACAGGGCAAGAATTATAGCTGGGGTAAGGGAAATTATGATGCGGTGAGGCATGACTTAGGATGTGTGGCTTGGAAAAGTAGACTCAAGGCAAGAGTGTAAATGATATGTGGAGCTTGTTCAAGGAGCAACTATTGAGTGTCCTTGATAATTATGTACCTGTCAGGCAGGGAGGAAAGGGTCGTGCGAGGGAGCCGTGGTTTAATAAGGAATTGGAATCCCTTGTTAAATAGAAGAGGGCGGCCTATCTCAAGATGAGACGTGAAGGTTCAATTGGGGCGATTGAGAGTTATAGGGTAGCCAGGAAGAGAGAGCTAAGAGCAGCAAGGAGGGGACATGAAAGGTCATTAGTAGATAGGATTAGGGAAAACCCTAAAGCTTTCTATAGGTATGTTAGGAATAAAAGAATGACTAGGGTAGGAATAGGTCCAGTCAAGGATAGTAGTGGGAAGTTGCGTGTGGAGGCGGAAGAGATTGGGGAGACACTGAATGAATACTTTTCTTCAGTATTCACTCAGGAACAGGGCATTGTTGTCGATGAGAATACTGAGGCACAAATAAGTAGAATGGATGGCTTTGAGGTATGTAGAGAAGAGGTGTTGGAAATCCTGGAAAAGGTGAAAATAGATAAGTCCCCTGGGCCTGATGGCATTTATCCTAGGATTCTCTGGGAAGCAAGGGAGGAGATTGCAGAGCCATTGGCCTTGATTTTTATGTCCTCTTTGTCTACAGGAGTAGTCCCAGAAGACTGGAGGATAGCAAATGTGGTTCCCTTGTTCAAAAAGGGGAGTAGGGATAACCCTAGTAACTATAGGCCGGTGAGTCTCACTTCCGTTGTGGGCAAAGTCTTAGAGAGAATTGTAAGGGATAGGATTTATGAACATCTGGAAGTGTAGGTCGTGCCTCACAAACCTTATTGAATTCTTTGAAAAGGTGACGAAGGAGGTTGATGAGGGGAAAGCGGTAGATGTGGTATATATGGATTTTAGTAAGGCGTTTGATAAGGTTCCCCATGGTAGACTACTGCAAAAAAATACGGAGGTATGGCATTGAGGGCGAGTTG
>NC_057746.1:13531732-13558681 GCF_004010195.1 Chiloscyllium plagiosum | reverse complement strand
TCCAGATGCCTTTTAAATGTTGTAATTGTACCAGCCTCCACCACTTCCTCTGGCAGCTCATTCCATACACGCACCACCCTCTGCATGAAAAAGTTGCTCCTTTGCAGATGGGGTACTGGGCTAATAGATGGGGTACTGGGCTAATGGTCGGATACTTGGTAGTGTGGATGAGCAGAGGGATCTTGGTGTCCATGTACACAGATCTCTGAAAGTTGCCACCCAGGTAAATAGTGTGGTGAGGAAGGCATATGGCGTACTGGCTTTTATTGGTAGAGGAATTGAGTTCGGGAGTCCTGAGGTCATGATGCAGTTGTATAAGACTCTGGTGCGGCCGCATCTGGAATATTGTGTGCAGTTTTGGTTGCCATACTATAGGAAGGATGTGGAGGCACTGGAACGGGTGCAGAGGAGGTTTACCAGGATGTTGCCTGGTATGGAAGGAAGATCGTATGAGGAAAGACTGAGACACTTGGGGCTGTTTTCGTTAGAGAAAAGAAGGTTTAGGGGTGACTTGATTGAGGTGTACAAGATGATTAGGGGGTTAGATAGGGTTGACAGTGTGAGCCTTTTCCCGCGTATGGAGTCGGGTATTACAAGGGGGCATAGCTTTAAATTAAGGAGGGGTTGATATAGGACTGAAGTTAGGGGTAGGTTCTTCACTCAGCGAGTCGTAAGTTCATGGAATGCCCTGCCAGTAGCAGTGGTGGACTCTCCCTCTTTATGGGCATTTAAGCGGGCATTGGATAGGTATATGGAGGATAGTGGGTTAGTATAGGTTAGGTGGGCTTGGATCGGCGCAACATCGAGTGCCAAAGGGCCTGTACTGCGCTGTATTCTTCTATGTTCTATGTTCGAAATAAACCTATCGATCCATATTGTACATGCTGATGATACTCTCAAACTAAATTAGTCCCACTTGCCTGCGTTTGGCCCATCTTTGTTCAAATCTTCTCTTATTTTTGTACTTACTCAAATGCCTTTTTAATTCTATAACTTTACACACTTCCATCACTTGCTTGGGAAATTCATTCCATGCAGGAAACAAATGCACGGCATGTGTCCTGATCAGGTGTACCCAAAAACTCTCCGCTAGCTCGGGAATAATGGCTGGGATCCTTTCTTAGATGTTTTTGTCATCAATAGCCGCAGGTGAGATGCAGGAAGACATGAGATTGGCTACTGTTGTTCGATCATTGAACAAACTGGGAAGGAAATGCCAGGCAACAATAGACCTATGAGTCTGACACCGGTAGTGAGCAAGTTGTTTGAGGGAATCCTGAGTGACAGGATTTACATGAATTTGGATAGGCCAGCACTGATTAGGGATAGTCAACCTGACTTTTTAAGTGGCAAATTACGTCTCACTAACTTGATTAATTGTTTTGAAGTAACGAAGCGGATTGATGAGGGCAGAGCAGTGGGCGGGACTTCAGTAAGGCGTTCGACAAGGTTCCTTATGGTAGACTGCGTAGCAAGGTTAGATCATGGAATACAGAGAGAACCATCCATTTGATACATAACTGGGTCAAAGATAGAAGATGCAGGTTGGTAATGGAGCGTTGCATTTCAGACTGAGACCTGTGACCAATGGTGCACCACAAAGATCGGTGCTGGGTCCACTGCTATTCGTCATTTATTTAAATAATTTGGATATAAACATAAGAGACATGGTTAGCACGTTTGCAGATGACACCAAAATTGGAGGTGTACTGCACAGAGAAGAAGGTTACATCAGATGGACCAATAGGCTGAGGAGTAGGAGATGAAGTTTAATTTAGATAAATATGGGGTACTGCATTTTGGAAAAGAAAATCAGGGATGGACTTATATGCTCAATGCTAAGTCCCTGGGGACTGTTGCTGAACAAAGAGACCTTGGAGTGCAGGTTCATAGTCTCTTAAAAGTGCAGTCGCAGGTAGATAGGATAATGAAGAAGGTGGTTTTCGTATCCACAGAAAACAGTGAAGTCTGGGTTATTAAAGATATTGAAGGCTGACCTTGACTGACCTTTAATGGACAAGAGAGTTAACATTTATTGGCAATAGATGACAAACGGGTGCATCCACAAACAGAGCAGCCATGAACGTTATAAGTTGAACAGCAGGCTCGAGGAGAAACCTTTCCTACAAAAGCTCCAACTTCATATGCTTTTCTTTTACTGCACCCTTCAGCGCTCTTACAGAGGTAGAGGAAGACCCATTGAGCCAGCTAGTATCACTGCAATGAGACAGGAAGAGTTCGTCATAGTGTCACAGAGAAATATATATTACTGAAACAGATCCTTTGGTCCAACTCATCCCTACCAACCAGATGTCCTAATTTAATTTAGTTTCATTTCCCAGTATTTGGCCCATTTCCCACTAAACCATTCCTTTCCATATACCAATCCAGATAACTGTTAAAAGTTTTAATTGTATCAGTCTCCATCACTTCCTCACGTAGCACATTCCATTCACGCACCACTTTCTGTGTGAAAACGTTGCCCCTTTGGTCCCTTTTAAAAAGTTCCCCTCTCACCTTAAACGTATGCCCTCTAGTTTTGCACTCACACATTATGGGAAAATGATCTTGCTTATTTACCCTACCCATGCCCTTCATGATTTTGGAAACCTCTATAAGGTCACCCCTGAAAGACATTTATTTATTTTAATGTAGTCACAGCAGCAATTTTTCAACACAGCACCAACAGCTAAAAATGAAATTAATGGTGAAGATTATTAGTTATTTTGTTAAAAGGACCCATGTTAATCTGGCTAATAGGAAATCTACCCTCCTCCTCAATATGTGCCTGGTGAAAATTGAGCACACGAGTGAGGGGCAGTATAGTTTTAGTGCTCCATCTGGAAGCCAACATTTTTCACCAGATAGCGTTCTACTCCAGTGTTAGTCTATATTCTGTGCTCATCTTTTAAACTCTCAGGGATCAGGATCGTTGACAGTACGATCTCCACCTGATTACCTGTCCCTAATGGCCCTAATGGAATATTGTTGTGCTCAGAAACACTTCAAAAACCAGTAACATAGCACAGGAGGCGGCCATGTAACCTCTCTAAACTGCTACAGAGGAACAGGGGAGCCCCAGGAAATGCAGAATAGAGATAATTCCTCATTAACAGACTGAAAAGCTGTAGCTAGTGAGTTTCCTCAGGGATCAGTGTGAGGTCATCACAATTTACAATCTCGATTAATGATTTGGGCGAAGAGACTAAAGGCATTGGAGCTGAATAAAATGTCAAGCAGAGACAGAGCTTCTGCAGAAAAGACTTACAAACAATACAGCTGGTATTGGAGGGTTTCAGCTATAGGGAAAGGCTGGATAGACAGAGATTTTTTTTTTTACCGTGGCGCATTGGAGACTGAGGCGTGACATTATAGAGATTTCTAAAATCATGCAGTTCATGGATAGTATGAATAACCAAGGTCTTTTTTTTTCCAGAATAGATGAGCCCAAAACTAGAGGGCAAAGATTTAAAATGAGAGGGGGAAGGTATTAAAGGGACCTGAGGGACAAAATCTTCATTCAGAGGGTGGTGTGTGTATGGAATGAGCTGTTGTGGTTCTGTTCGCCGAATTTGTGTTGCAGACGTTTCGTCCCCTGTCTAGCTGACATCCTCAGTCCTTGGGAGCCTCCTGTGAAGCGCTTCTGTGATGTTTCCTCCGGCATTTATAGTGATTTGTATCTACCGCTTCCGGTTGTCAGTTCCAGCTGTCCGCTGCAGTGGCCGGTATATTGGGTCCAGGTCGATGTGCTTATTGATTGAATCTGTGGATGAATGCCATGCCTCTAGGAATTCCCTGGCTGAACTCTGTTTGGTTTGTCCTGCAATAGTAGTGTTGTCCCAGTCGAATTCATGTTGCTTGTCATCTGAGTGTGTGGCTACGAAGGATAGCTGGTCGTGTCGTTTCATGGCTAGTTGGTGTTCATGGATGCGGATCGTTAGCTCTCTTCCTGTTTGTCCTATGTAGTGTTTTGTGCAGTCCTTGCATGGGATTTTGTACACTACATTAGTTTTGCTCATGGTGGGTATCGGGTCCTTCGTCCCGGTGAGTTGTTGTCTGAGAGTGGCTGTTGGTTTGTGTGCTGTTATGAGTCCTAGTGGTCGCAGTAGTCTGGCTGACAGTTCGGAAATGATCTTGATGTATGGTAGTGTGGCTAGTCCTTTGGGTTGCGGCATGTCCTCGTTCCGTTGAAATTTGCTTAGGCATCTGTTGATGAAATTGTGCAGGTATCCGTTTTTGGTGAATACATTGTATAGGTGTTCTTCTTCCACTTTTTGCAGTTCTGGTGTACTGCAGTGTGTTGTGGCCCTTTTGTGTGGTTGGGGTGGTTGCTTTCGTAGTTCAGGACTTGGTCTGTGTGTGTGGCTTTCCTGTATACCTTTGTATACACACATTTAGAGTTGTAATTACTTACTGCCCTGTCTGAATTCTGTCAGTGACTTATTACCAAGGACATCCAGTTCCTTTTCAGCAACAGCACATCCCAACTTCTCACCATTGAATAAACATAAATGTGAACGATGGTACTTGCTGTTCACAACTGCATCATTTTATACCTTGCTAACGGCTGTTGTCTATGCACTGATCATTCTTATACCCAACAAACCGTCAGTCCAGATAAAATAAAACTACTCTCTTCATTCTCACGATTATCCATTATTTAATCCATTCCGTATATTCCACCACTAGCTACTCATGGACTCTAACTTGATCCACTCACCTGTATTCAACCATGTCAAACAACTTCTGAAAATTCAAATACTCCATTCGCACTGGTTGTCAACTGACGAAGTCGCAATGGAAAACTTCCACAAACTCTAGCAGGTTTATCAAAGATCATTTCCCTTTCCTGAACCTAGGCCGACTCTCCCAAATTATATCATTATTATCCAAGTGTCTAGTTGTCACATTCCTTATAAAAGGTTCCAATGTTTTTCTCTCAGCTGACATCAAGCTATCCACTATTTAGTTTTCTGTTTCCCTCTCCATCCTGTTTTAAGTATTTAGGTTCACTAGAGCTGCTTTCCAGTCTGCAAGATCTTTTCCAGAATCTAATCACCTTTGAAGAATAATCAGTAATTCTTACACGAGGCCTATTGCCATTTCCTCAATACTCTGGGAGGTAGCAACTTACCAAGCTTCAATTCAATTAGATTTTCAAAGAAATACTCTTCATTAACTCTAATTACTTGCAGTTCCTCATTTTTACTAGTCACTCTGCTCCCTCGTATTTCTAAACTTTATTTCTGTACCTGCCCTATGGAGATGGAACCAATGTATTCCTCAAAGCGGGCAGATAGTTGGAGGACTGCACTTCAGAAGTGATAGATATGTTTCCCACTCCTGCCTGGAACGCTCCAGAGTCAATTCAGTTCACTTCATGGTAAGTGTCAGCACAGTCCTGTGCCTGGTATGACGCTACAGGTTATACTGAGGAGGAGACACAGCTCAGTTACCACCTCATTTTTGAAACAAGCTTCTTTCATACTTTACACATGGAATGGGTCCAGATTAGACAAATGTTCCTGGAAATCCTACTGACGTTGCAGTGTCCTGCTTCTCCCTATTTATAGAGCTTCTCTTCTGTGTAGTTTCTGCTCCATTTGTTTACCATGGATCCAGACACTCTGTAAAGGCAGTGACCAGAGTGGGGTCAACATATACTCAGTTCTCCCT
This sequence comes from Chiloscyllium plagiosum, assembly GCF_004010195.1. Taxonomy (NCBI): domain Eukaryota; kingdom Metazoa; phylum Chordata; class Chondrichthyes; order Orectolobiformes; family Hemiscylliidae; genus Chiloscyllium; species Chiloscyllium plagiosum. The sequence goes on along the minus strand of NC_057746.1, from coordinate 13,553,005 downwards.
GAATGAATGCAACAGTTGACAATACAAACGACAGTAAATCGTCAAGAGGACCTCCACTGACTTTCCAATGATGGAGCAAGTCAAATCTCCACACACATGGTGCACCCATTCAGTGTTGAAAATACTTCCCTCTCCTCAGTTTCTCTTCCTGGCTGAAAAAGCCGTTGCACCTCGGCACAGTCCCACAGTAACCGTTCCTCTCTGCAAAGAAGCAGTTGACAGTGTAACATCACTTTTCTCTGTATCATAGCAGCTATAACAGCAGCACCAGGATTGCCAATGGAATTGATCACCACACTCAGAGTACAGAGTCAGCGGGAACATTACTTACTTTAAACAGAGTCATCCTTAAATGAGCACAATATTCAGGAATATGGTAAACGTGGAAATGTTAGAATAGCTTCTCATTCTATTTTCCTTCCAGTTCATTATTGGCAATCCCTTTGCTTCTTTTCCTCTTTCTCTCTCTCTGTCTCTCTCTCTCTTTCACCCGACAAGTTCACAATTCGTTTCAGTTTTGATATCGGCTCACTGGGAGGCAAAATTTCTGTTTCTCCTAACAGAGACTGCCATACCTGCTAAGATTCTCCAACACTTTCAGACGCTGGATAATTTGTTTCCGACCTCCATTATCGACAGTTTCTTGCTTTATTTCACCTTTAATGTTGTTGTTTCACGGGATGTCACCATCACTGGCAAGGACAGCATTTGTTGCCCATCACAAAATGCCCTTGAGTGCGAGACCATTTGTCAAGCCAATATGGAGCCAATCATATTGTTTTTGGTCTGAAGTCACACTTATCCCAGACTGGCCAATAATGTAAAGTTTCTTTACCAAAGACTATCAGTAAAATAATAAAAGAAATCCTGATGGTTTATTGTTGCCATGAGTGAAATTGGGTTTCATTCCAATATCTGTCATTCGAATTTACGTTTTGTCATCAGCTGTGGTAGAATTTGAAATAAAGCCTTTAGATGCATATCCTGTCCTCTGAATTACACACCTAGTGACATTATTACTCTCATACGGAGTCCCTGTTATTACGTAACCGTAGAGACAAGTAAAGTTTATGATCAAAATATTTGTAACGAGGAAGAGTGATGAGAAAAGAACTGGAGCCATAAAATCTGAAGTTAACAAAAGGGTAGATTCAGCAACAGCACTGAGGAAGAGGTGGAGGCTGGAGATATTATGGAGGTGGGTGTAGGCAGGTTTGATGACAGAGAGAACACGGAGACATAAAAAAGTTCAGGGTAAAAGGGAGACTCAAGTTTCTGAACAGTCTTGTTCCTTCTTAGATGTTTATGAGTGAGGAGACTGAAATTCGTGGAAATGAAGTGAGTTTGTGACTGAAACTGAAGATAACATTTTATGTATTTGCAAAATATAAATAACCAAAGTTGTAATAATCTTCACCATTGTTTATAGAATTGACAGAGATAGACTTACCAGGAACACCAACAATACCGAGGATGGGATAGTATCCCGCCTGAATAATCATCAGTACAGCTCGTATCCGCAAGTGTAAACCTGGCCAATCCTCAGAAAGATAGTAAAGACCTAAGGACAAACTCTTGACAATTGTTGTAACATTCCTGTCTACTGTTCTCAGATTCTGATCCATTGTTGGAATATTCCAGTCTAATATTCTCAGATTCTGATCCATTTTGGAACATCCCAGTCTAATTCCTCTCCCTCTCTCTGCAGCTGCTGATCGCAATCTTGATGATGAAGCTGCCCCGAATAATGTGGTATAACAAGTTGAAAGAAGCCCCTTAGTTATGGAAGAGAGAAATCATGGTGTGATACATTTAGGTCCACGGAGACTGAAATCAATCACAAGTCACTGAACAAACAGTTGCAGTTAACACCTTTCACTACAACACATTTACGTCACAATGATACTTGGTCTGGGTGGGATGTTGATATTGATGGCTATTGGGTTCATGGCATATCTATAATTATTAAGTTAGAGGTGAGGGAGAGAGATTATCCTTTCTCTTTACAAGCTCAATGAATCTACTGTATTTTGGCCGAGTGGAAACTACTTAGGTCCCGAGGGCGTCTACGTCTGATCACAAGGCCTGCTGCCACATTTTGTTTTATGTATTTATGTTTAGCTTCAAAATTTATCTTCCCATCATTTAATGGCTTAGGTAGGGTTAGGCATTTTTGAGATGCTAATTCAGTGGCATGGGCAGTGGGAAAACGGTCTGTTCCTTGTGGTCATTGCAGCTGCGGCCTGCTCCTGTGGAGTGATGATCAAGCTCCTCAGTTTACCTTTCGACAGTTATTGCTGGGGTCTCAGCAGAGTTGCAAGATAGTAAATCTCCCCAGGCTGCTACACTCTCTCTCAGAGATTTCTTTCAAAATTGTCTTTAGATTTTATTTCCTCCTTGATTGGAAAACTGCATGTGACGCAATCTGTTTTCTAACTTTGCTTTTTGACAAGTGGGTATTTATGGGATGTTACCATATTAGAACAATTATTGTTTAGTCGTTAAATAACGTCGCATTGTGTTAAGTCTTCCAACAGAATTAAGTTGTTCCATTTTCCTCTTCCATTTGTTGTATTTTGTCCACAGTGTTTGAATAAACAGTGTTTTGATTAATGTCAAATATTTTGACCCAGCGATTTGAATCGGAAACACAACACCTCACATTTAGCTTTAGAAAAAGAAAATGTTCGGGTCGAGACTATTTTACTCGATTTATTTGAGGGGTTCTGCTCTGGCCCATAACAAGAGGGAACAGCGGAATGGGCCGAGGTGGATGAGTAGTGGTTATGGCAGGAGTTATATCGGATACTCAATCCACCTCACAGATCCAGCCCGGACATTTTTCAGCCCAGATGAGATATCTGTTCACCATGGAACACTGCAAGTACCAGGCTAGTGTACTAATCAGTACAAGCCATCAACTTGTCCAGGATGAAACACTGTGCAGTGTTCACTTGCTCACGACGTATCTTTCTAACAGTGCATTGATCTATAAACCTAGACTACATAATCTGTTCGGCACGTGGTGCTGTGCAGACCACACCATTGCATTGTTCAATAAACATAGACTAGATACTGTTGAGCTGGGGGAGATGTGCAGTGAATGGATCTGTAAATCTGTCGCAGTTACCTTCCCAATGTGTAGATCTGTGTACACCCACCCAGTACTTTGCTCATAACATTGTGTTAGATCGCTGTTGAGCATGGGGAAATTGCACCCCATGCTGGAAGTGACAGGATCTGCAGCTCCCATCCATTTGAAACTCCTTTTTCTCAATTGTACCGTGACAAGCAGTGCTGTGGGTGTGAAAATCTCTGCCAGAGAGAAGCCGGGGAATCAGTTTAAATACCTCCAAAAGGAAGAGTTTGTTTAAAAGAGAGGGGTAGATTGAGAGAGAATTTCAGAAAAGGCAGTGATCGCAGATGTAACTTGCGGAAATTAAAACATTTCGATTGCATCTTGAATTATAGGTCTCTGTTCCCAGGAATAAGGGATGACCAGCATATTGATGTCAGTTAAGATGATAGAGAGTTTTGAATGAGTATTTGTTCTGCAGCTTTATAAATGGGAGCGGTGCCAGCAGAGTCTTCGACTCATTAGGCTGAATCTAACAATAATTTGACACAGTGTCATTTACATTGAGTGTGACAAAGGTATCGTCTGCATAAGGCCGAGCCATTTCCTGGTGCTATCGTAACGAACTCACCTCATGAACGACCTATCCTAATCCATGGTGTCCCGCTCATTCAATGCCAGCCTGTTCTCCCATCAATCAGGTCTGGAGGTACTCACAATTACCGAGATGGCCCTGGATATTCGGTGATCCCTGGCGCTGCTGCCATCTTTAAAAGGCCAATGCGAACACAGTTGAGCTTTCTCGGTTTGGAGTTGACCTGCAGAGTTTATCCTGAGCATAGCAGATAAGGGAAAATTACACCACGATTTTGTTCCAGGGGCACGGAGGTTCTGGTGGATTGGCTAGTACAAAGAGGGACCATTCTCTTCCCCGAAAGGGCCACACTACCGGAACGACCAACCATGGTCTGAGCTCACTACCTAGCTCAGTGCAATTCCTGCGGTCGGAAGAGATGCCCAACAATACAGGACAAGCATGAATACACTGAATCGACAACACTCATACACAAGTTCATCGGATTCCTTCAAGCACGTGTTCGGGAGCTATTTCCCATGAGGACTGACTCACTAACTTTTTTTAATGTAAGCATAAGCATACTTTAAACAGACAAATCAAAACTATCTACTTATTTCATGGTCAACAATATTCAATCACAATCAGTAATCTTGGTTATTTCACTTGTCACATCTAATTCTATTGAGCCAAAGACTGCATCGAAGCGCTTGTCTCATTATAAAATGTAATTTCTAGCAGAGAACGTTTCCCTTTTGTCTTCAGCCATTATCTTGAACGTTTTCTGACACGTAGCTTCTTCCTGCTTATCAAAGTTTCTGTTGTTCTTTGTCTGTTCATATTCCTCTCTATAGTAGTTTCCACTCAGTTGGCTGGATGACTGATGTGTGATGCAGACGGAGGCCAACAAAGCAGGTTCAATTCCCCACACTGTCATAGCTTCGCATAAAGAGCCCGCTTTCTCAAACTCACCCCCTCATCCGAGTTGTGGTGACCCTCGGGTTAAACCACCACGAGTGGTCTCTCTAATGATTGAACAGCACATGGTTCTCTGGGACGATGGTGAGTTTATTGCATCACTGTTAGCATTTTAAAATTTTATTTACATAACCATTTCACCTTGCACTGTATTTCTGGATGATCTGGTTTCATTTTGTCCCACTGCCAGCTTTCCCCCCCCACACAGCACATTCCTGCCCATTGCCCGATAATCCTTGACTCCATTGTTATTCCTGAGTCGGTCTGTCTGTGTCGCAATAAACTTCAATATTTCTGCATCCGATGCTATATGCGGAAGAGAGTTCCAAACCAAAAGGTCTCACAATACTCTAAGAAATAAAAATAAATTTCCTCATCTCTCTAATAAATTGAAGAAGATTTTTAAAAGAAAAGAATTAAGACAAATAATGTGCCGCAACTGTACTTTCAATCAATTCTGTAGGAAGGACGTATTGCAGCAGCAGTACACATTCTGACTGAGAGCACATCTAGAGGGCTATATGTGAAGTTTATATTTGTATCCTTACCTGAGAAAAGATATAATTACATTGGAAGCTGTTCAGAGATGTTTCACTTCACTTACTCCTGGGATGAAGGGTTTATATTATGGAGATTTAACAGGTTACCCTTGGAATGAAAGGTGATTTTATTAAATCATGTAGCAACTTGAGGACAGTGGATCAGCTGGATACTGAATGGGTTTTTGTATCGCCTAGATTTTTTGTCATTGGGCTTTGCACTTTTGTAGAGGGTGTGTATTTCAAGAATAAACGAGTTACTTGTAGCTGACTGAAGAAATCTGACTGAGTTGTTCCTATCATTGAACCTGACCAGTCTGCGACCTATGACATTGGCTGTATCATCGACCTGGCTACATTTAGAATCTGTTGTGAGCAGTGCGGGAGTGGGACTTGAAGATGAAACAGTGACCCCTCCAACCTTGGTCAGAAAAGGGTTAAGGAGAGTTTCACAAAGTGGGAATTCATTCAAGTAGGAATTCTCTTTCCCAGAAATTTGTGATGGGTGAATCTTTATATCATATCGGATATAGTTTTAGCTTGATTTTCGATGGACTAGCTAATCAGAAAAGTGAAGGTAGGACCACAATGAGGTGAGCCATGACCTTATTTATTGGTGGAGTAGTGTCAAAGGGCCAAATGGCCTAGTTAAGCCCCTCAAACCTATGTTCTTATGTTCCATTCAGCCTTCAGACCTACTACACAGGAGCAGATCGAGACCACTCCGATGGTTAGGAGTAGTCTGGGAAAATGTACTGGGAAGTTTCAGGCTGGGTCTAAAAGAGCATCGCCCCCACAATCCCTCTATCCAGGCTTCCCCTCTCTGCAACTTCTGCTCCAGGTGGAGGCCATGTTACAGACCCAGATTCACTGTGAATACAACCCCCATGCCCCACGTAGGGTTAGCTCAAGCAAATCCTCTGCTCTCCCTGAATGTAACATTGCACAACACAACTGGCAGGAAAATAACGAGTTACTTTCCACTAACAGAACCTGAAAACATAAGAAATAGGAACAGGATTATGCTATTCGGTCCCTCAAACCTCCCCTGTCATTCAATAAGAATTTGGCTTATCTACTCCAGGGCTCAACTCCACGTTCCTGCCAACCATTTGTATCCCTCAACTCGCCCATATGTCAAAAACCAATCTACCCATTCTGAAGAGACTTTCAATAACCCAGCTTCCACATTCTCTCTATGTGGGAATTCTCTGCATTCTGAGAGAAGAAATTTCTCTATGTCTCAAATGAAAACAATATCCCTTATTCTCTATCTACGTCCCCGAGTTCAAGAATCTGCCCAGGAATAAACCACATTCTCAACATTAACCTTGTCAAGCCCCCTCTGTATATTGTACAATAAGATCACCCCATTCACTTCAACTACAATGAATAAATGCCTAAACATTTTAGGTGTGCATGATAGATCAACACTTTCATTCCAAGAATCAACCTAACGTCTCATCCAAGTAACTTGCTGCACCAGCATGCTAACGTTTTGTTTCATACACAGGAAAAAACCATTCCCTTTTTACTGCATCTCTTTTCTCGAGCCATCATCATTTAATAACAGACTGCCTTTTGGTTCTCAGGGGAATTGTCCGTGAACTCATACTTTTTTTTTACAGTCAACTCCAGCTGCCAATTACTTGACACTCACAGAACTTATCTGTATCTCCTTTCAGATTCCTTACATCCTCACTGCCACCTGCACTCCCACATACGTTTGTGTCATCCACAAACTCGGACATATATGCACTCATCCTCCGTTTCAAATCAACAATATAGATTGTAAATAACTGATGCCACAGGACTGATACTTGTGGTACTCCAGTAGATACATCTCTTTCATCAGATAAAGACCCACTCATCTCGGCTCTCCATGATTTCTGTGTTAACCACGCCTAAGTGTGTCCAGAACATTTTCTGTCATATTATGAGCCTCTGTCTTGTGTAAGAACCTTTATTTTGTTATATTGAGAACCATATTGAAAAATTTTGCAAAGCCCAATACATTGTCTAAGAGTTCCCGCTTATCAAATCTGCTTGTTATGTTCTCAGGAAATGTGCTGCAATATTTTGCATGATTTTATAGTGCAAACCATAACTCCCCTTTCTCAAAACACGTTGACTCTGATTGCAGTAAGCTTTTAAAAATGACCTGCAATTCCTTCATGAATAACTCAAACTCCCTTTTTGAAGGCAGGTGCCACATTGGAGGTTCTCCAGTTTTGCTGGAACACTCCTGCCATCCAAAGAGTTATGGAATATTTCACACCGTGCCCACCTGTCACTCTGTAACCACTTTTTTAAAAACCGTGTGTCAGTAGTTTATTTGTCTACCCTTGGTCTTGTCTGATTGAGAAAAACTTTGTTCCTTTTGTTAGAGATGGTTCAAGAACTTTGTTCTATTACCATCTTGCTTATTCTTTTGAAATACTTTGTGCCTCCCCCTGTGAGGAACGATGTAAAATACCGGTGTAAATTCTCTGTCTGTTCCCTGAAACCAATTCCACTGTCACATCATCCAGGTGTCCTATATATACTTTCCTGACTTTCTTCCACGGGTCACATACACATCGTAAGTTTATTTTTATTCTGCACGGAAAAAGCTGTTGCAGCTCTTTTTTTATATTTCTTTCAAATGTTATAATGCTTTTGTTTTTATTTTTCTTTAAAATATCTGATTTTGGTTCCAAAAATGAGCATCCCTAATCTGGCCGACACTATTGCTTGCCAATGTGAATTATTAATTTGTGATTGATTAATATTCTTGACAGTCTTTGTGCACCATGTATCGTTCATCTTTGTATCAAGTCCGTCTTTTTGAACCGAATTAATCACTGCTGAGCATTATGAAGTATTTGCTTAAATGTCTCCCACACATATTCAATGACCTTCATCTGGGTCTATTTTCACATTCCGTTTGTTACAACATGGATTAATCCCAACCTGCTAATTTAAACCTGCAACACGGAAAAGATTTATCCCCTGCAGTAATCTGTGAAAATTCTATAGGCAAAGAACTATCACAAAGGTCACTATTGAAAGTGAAATCTAACAACTTTATTTTTTCTTAAAAGTCTAACAGAGAATGATTAACTGACAACTATTTACAACTCCTTTTTCGAACCTATCTTTTACTTTCTGTTCTAGAACACTTGTCTGAGAAAACCCCCAATTATGATTTCCTAAAATATTCAAGTTTTAAAACCAGTCAGCTGTCGAATCTTCTCTTTGTATCTTCCTCTGTCTTCTTTTCATCGTTTTCGGGATTTCTGTTTCACAGGTTATTGATAGATAAAAGTACCTTTAGGAGACCTGTTCTGCGGGCAGTCTACATATATTGATGGCTTGGCGGTTCTCCTCCAACTGTTCAATTTGTTTAGTATTTATATCCCAAAGCATTGGATTGTTTCATTGGTGTTAATATTGTCAAAATACCAAATTCACACTTGACTGGAGTTTAATATTTTGGGGAATAATTTAAACTGATTGGCCGAATGTGAATTTGCTTTCTGTCTCATAGCAACCCAGGTTCTGCTAGCTGCTGGACCAAATGTTACATTATAAGTTTTCCAGTACTCTGTATGCCTCTCTAATTCCTTCAATTCTCTTGAAAGTACAGTAACCCTTACACCTTCATAACACTTCCCTTCTTCAGAAAAAAGTGAACCATCATAATGAAATGATGGCTTGAGTTTTTTTTTTATATTCTGTACACGCACTACCATAACCTACAGTTAATTTTGATCTAGGTTCACCTAAACCTCATGTATACACGCACATATACGAACACTTATAATATATGTGGCATATATCTATATTCTATCAGTTAAATCTGTGATAACGCATCTGCGTTTATAATGACCCGCTACATGTACGAGTTTTAAATTAAAAGTCTGTAACTCCAGTGAAATAGCCTCATATTCCTGGCTTTAAAGGGTTCGAAGAATGTCAGAGGATTGTGCTCCCTGTACACAACCATCTGCAACAAATTTTTCATGACATACACATTAAAATTTTGTAAGGCCAGTACCAATCTCAATAGTTCTTTTTTGATCGTGAAGTATTTCCTCTAGTGGATGTTGAGCTTCTCCGAAAAGTACCCAACTGGCAAGTCAATCTCATCCTCAGCTTCCTGGAGCAGTGCAGATCCAACTGTGATGTCACAAGCATCGATGGCGACTTTAAAATGTATTGAAATGTTTGGTGTCAATAAAATTGGTTTGGAGGTTATTATTGCTTTCATGTGGTCGAATGCCTCCTGGCATTGTTCTGTCCATCGAAACTTTGTGGTCTTCTTCAGAAAATCAGTTAACGGTGTCACTACACTGCTGAAGTTTGGAACAAGCTTCCGAAAGAATCCACTGAGTCATAAGAATCGAACCAGTTGTTTCTTCGAGGTTGGTTTGAGAATTCCTCGATAGCCTTTTTCTTTGCGCCCCATGGGGTCAACCTTCCATGACGAGTATTATAGTTCAAGAACATTACTTCTGCTTTCGCGAGTTCAGTTTTGTTTAAGTTTATTACCAGTTTTAATTTTTATATTCATTCCAAGAGCTCTGACAACTGTACTATGTGATCTTTCCAAGACGTACTAAAGATTACTAAATCGTTCATTTCGACTGCACAGTTTCATAATCCAGCAACAACTCTGTTCGTGAGTCACTGGAATGTTGCAGGTGCGTTCTTCACTCAAAGGGCATCACTTTATCCTGAGATAGTCCATTTGGCGTTACAAACGCAGGAATTTATTATGCGTGTCTGACAAAGGTAACTGCCAGGAACTACACAGTAAGTTTAACTTGGTGATGTAATTGGCTTGTCCAACTTTATTGGTCCAGCCCTCCAATCCAGGAATTGGATGTGATTCCGATTTTGCATGGCGTTGACCTTCCAAAACTCCACGCAAAATCGTTGAGAACCGTCCGGTTGGGGAACTAAGATGATCGGCGAATTCCACTCACTCTGGCTTGGTTCAATGATGTCCTCATCGAGCATGGCCTCCACGACCATCTGGACCTGTCTGGCTTTGAAAGGATGAAGCCAATAGGGGTGTTGTTTTATGAAAGCAGTATTCCCTACGTCTGCTTCATGTGCAATGACATTAGTCCTCCCCAACTTATTCTTACGTATGCCCTTATACTATATTAATAATTGTTTCAACTGCTCATGAGACAGATAGCTTACTAAACTATTCCACTCCTCAAGGACTTCTTCATTTTAAAAAGTCTATATGCCGCACATCAACTTCCACATCATCTCGATTTGATTCCTCACTATGACGGATAGCAACTAACACCTGTTTCTGCTGTTCTTTCTCTCTTGTATAATACAGTTTCGACATGTTGACATAACATACCTGATACTTTTTTTGTATCTAGCGTCTTTACTAGATAATCCACTAGACCCAACTTTTACTCCATTTGATAGGGACTACTAAACATGGCTTTGAACGGATCTCCGAACAGTGGTAACTGTACTAACACGTCATCCTCTCGGGAAACGTCCGAGTCTCAGAGCTTTTATCTGACATCTGATTCATTCCACAGTGTGCTTTTTGTTCGGTGCTGTTCAGCTAACTCACCTGCTCGATTTGTTCACTCCCTCACCTACGATGCATAATCTCTGACTTTGGTCCTATGAATTTTTCTTTAATAAATTTCAAAGGGCCTGTCACTTCATGCATTGATATTAACTCGACGGGAGAGAACTGAATGTATTTGGTTGTGGCATTTCTAATGGCAAACATTGCGAATGGGATCCCTTTATCGCAATCATTCTGGTAATCCTGAATGAGGATAATCAACATGGTCTTCAAGGCCTGATGCCATCTTTCTAAAGCTTTCTGGAATTCAGGATGATATGCACTAGATTTAAAGTGCTGTAATCAAAAGCTATCCATAACCTCCTTAACCAGCTGAGCAGTAAAATCTGACCCTTGGTATGACTGAATCTCTCTGGGTAGTCCATACCATACGAAGAAAGCTAATAACTCCTCCACTATACTCTGGAATGGAACTGCCTCCAGAAATCTGGTAGACATATCTATTATGGTTCACAAGTACAGGTTCCCATTTTTTGTTGTCGGAAGGAGACCTACACAATCAATTATAACCCGCGAGAAATGTTCTTCATATGTGGGAATGGCAACAAAAGGTGATCGCTTTATTACCACCTGTCACTTACCTAACATTTCGCATATATGCCACACCCTTCTCCATTCCTGACCAATAAAATAGTTTTCATACCTTAGCCTGAGTCTTTCGTGCACCTATGTGACTTCCTACAGGACATTAATGTGCTAGCCATCGCAATTTATGCTTGTGTGCAACCAGCAATACGAATCTGGTGCACTTCAGCCCTTTGCTCCGCTGTACTAATCTGCCATGGTCTCCATTTCTGCCTGAGGATTCTATCTTTCTTACCATAACCCTCAGGAATATTCTCTGCCTCCTTTTTAGAGTACACATCCACATATATCTTTTTTATCTTCTTGTCTTGCTGTTGCAAGTCCGGATTCTTTTACGAGTGAACACTTCTATCTGACCCTCAGCCTGTTAAGCTCTGTCCTGCACCATTACGTCAAACAGCGTGTCCGTTTACTGAACCTTAAATCCTTCATTTTTCTGTTTACTTCTCGCTTTTGTGCAGTGACTTTTGATAAAGGGATCTTGTCATCACGCAGACTGGTGAAATACTAGGATATTTCTGTTTTAACTGCTCAATTTCTTGGGCGTCTCCACAACAAGAGGTGTCACTCTAACATTGGATGCTGCCAAATCATTCTCAAGAACAAACTGAATTCTTGGAACTGAAACTCTGCCAAACACTTCCGTTGTAACGTCCCAAGTCTTACGTTGGCACTGCAACCTGATCTGACACAAGGAAACGCTATATTTCTGTCCATTTATCACATAAATTACCACACTCTCGTGGGTAACAGATCAGAAAGTGTGTATATTACTTATCCCTTACTATCAGCGACTCGTTAGATCCTTAACTCTCAAAATGATAACTTCTTATCCTCTCCACCTGTTTTTTTTTTCTGAGCAAACTTTAGCCACAGGGGTGAATTCTTGTAGAGATCACGTAGTAACTCCATACCCAGCCCCTGCCTCGGCTGTGCACTCTCCTGCAGCTCCTTGGATCTTCTTGGGGTCTCCTTCACTGATGCCACTGGCTTAGCTTCTTTTACCACGTCTTTTCCCAAAGTGTCTTTTTTTAACGACCAGCACTATGACTTTACGAGTCCCACTTTACCACAGTGGAAATATCCGAGGCCTTTCACCTCCTTTCTACCCTCTTGGGCATCTTTTTTATCCTGCGGTAAAATCTTACCAGTGTGCTCGACTCTTTTTCTCTTTGTATACGATCTCCCTTTCTCCCAACTTCGATCACTCACAGGATAAAATAAGAAGCTTGTCTTATTCACTAATATGTACTCATCTGCTAATTCTGCTGCCCTTCTCATTTCCTGAACTTTCTGTTCCTTCACGTGAATTCTTACCATTTCCGCAAGTGAGTTTTATAAAACCGTCCAGCAGAATAGTCCCTCTTAGTGCCTCAAATGTCCTATCTATTTTCAAGCCCCATATCCATGGATCAAAATGATCATGTTTAATTCTTGCAAACTCCACATAAGTCTGAACTGGTTCCTACTTTGCATTTTTGAACCGCTCTCTATATATTTTGATACCAATTCATAAGCACTTAAAATAGTCTGTTTAACCTCTTCATAATCTCTACACCTCCACGGACAGTGCAGCAAATGCATCAATAGCTCTGCCTACCAATTTAGTCTGAACTAGCGTTCCCTACAAATCCTCGGACCACGCCATCTGCCTAGCCAACTTTCTCATCAAAATGTGTCAAAGCTTTGCCGTATTTATATATTTATATCACTACATTCTATTTTAATCTCCATCCAGTTAACTTGATTTTGCTGACTAAGTCCCAACTTCTCAAGTTCAAATTATCTGTCTTTTTGCTCCGCTAACAACTTTCTGACTCCTTCTTTCTCCCTTCTTCTCACCATCTATGCTAAACTAAAATCCTTCTTCCTCTATTTCCTCGCTTTCCCTTTATCGCTCCCTCTCTCTTTCCTCTCTCTCTCTTTGTTTATCTTCTAACTCCAATTGTCCCAATTATAATTTAAGCTTTTCTCCCTCTACTGCACTTGTCTTTTTCTCTGACACAGTGTTTGAGTAACCAACTTACAATTTCATCTTTACGTTTGCTCTAAGTTAAATTCAAATATAACTTATTTGCTAATTCTAAACGTTTGGCCTTTTTCTTTCCTTCTAAACTTTCTTGGCAAATTTGAGAATCATCTTCAAATCCCAGACGCTCTTTACCAATTTTAAAAGCCATTCCTCTCACTTTTAATTTAATCAACCACAAATCAACGAAATAAAACAAACTGTTTCACCTACATTTTATATAAAGATCTTGAACACTAATCTGCAAGTGTTTAAATCTGCTGCGACGTTTTGTACCTGCAAATCTATTCAAATCCATCTAAACCAGTTAAAATCCCGGACCTGCCCCCCCACCCCCACCCCCCCAAACTGTTACGGCACGTGTTTAAACTCTGCTGCTTAATTTAAACCAGTAACACAGAAGAGATCTATTCCATGCAATCATCAGTGAAAACTCAAGTGACCAAGAACTATTCAAATAAAAATTGATAGCTTTATTTCTTAAAGTACACCAGAGAATAATTAACTCACAACTATTTACACCTCTTTTCTATAACTTATCGTTTATCTTCCCTTCTATAATACTAGTCCGATATAACTTCCAATTATGATTTACAGGAAAATTCAAATTGTAAAACCAGCCGATGGTTGAAACTTCTCTTCATCGTCGTCGGTAGATTGGCTCTCCAGGTCAGTGTTGAGGTTTTTCTCTGTGCAAACTCTTGCTCTAGACAGGTACTTCTCAGAGAGTTCTGGCCAGCAGTCTACAGCCGTTGGCAGTTCTCCTCCCAACTGTTCAATATTCCCAGAAATTATATGCCAAGGCATGGGATTGTGTCATTGCCTTTTAAGGTTATCAACATAGCCAATTCAAACTTGATTAGAATTTGATATTCTTCGGGGTATAATTTAAACTGATTGGCCGAATTCGTATCTCTTTTGCCATTTCCAGGCAACTAGCAACCCAAGTAACTGGAGCACATGTTGCATTGTTCATATTGAGAACACTTGGTACTGTCACTGTTAGCTTTTACACTCTTAAAGGTATATATGCCCTCATCTTCATAACATCTCCCCCCTTAAGAAAAGAATGAACCATCATAAGGAAAAGACGGCTTCATGTTTTTCTCCAGTGTTTTAAAAACATTGGTCTATCATTCAGCTAAATTTAAAATAGGTTCACCTTACATTCTATTATAGATATATACATAAATATTATACATATATACATAAATATAATCTAATTTGTATGAGGAACAAAGGTGTGCGCATTTGGAAACAGTAGTAGGTCACCATTTGTTTTGACAAGTACTGAAACAAAGTGATAGCTCACTGCATCACCTCTAATCTTAATAAACTTACCGTTTTGACATTATATTTCAATTATGGCCAGAAGCTGTGATGAACTGTTCATAGCTGAATGAAATTGATCAATCAAAACAAAACATTGAATATGACTTAGGGCAGAATTCAAAATGTTGTGAGCACAAGTTGATTGCTCCACTATATTGCCTGCAGCAATCTTGTGAATTAATCAGTCTGGATTAGACTTCTTCTATCTCTCTCCCGCATAACTAACTGCAGTCAAAGAACCAAGACCTTGCAGCTTGAGTGTTTGCAGATTTCATAAGCGGATTAAGGTTAGATTTGGCAGGTGTTCAGGTCGAAGCTACTATCTGGAATCAGAGACAATGGAGATGCATTTCAAAACAGAAAAAAAGAATTGGAAGTTTTTTGTCGTTGCCATGTTAATATAATTGCAATTTCTTGAGTTTTAAGCAACTTCATAACCCTAAAAAGTATCTGTTGTTTATTGGAGTATTATAGTGATTGGAAATGTCAATATAAAGTCAGAAATATTTCCTTGGCTTTATGGTGACTTTATATCCTCATTAAAAGTAGATGATATCTAACTGTGAATTGAACCCCGAAACTGGTCTGTTCATTTATAATCCGGCCAATCGCAGAGTAACTGCTTTAAATTCAATCTCAAAAGAGCAACTTTTTGAATAAGTAACCTTTTTATGACGTCACTAAGCGACTCTCTACAGCGTGTTAAGAGCAAAGTATGGATGGAACTAAACAGACCAAGTGAAGACAGGTGGACAGAATACATAGAACATTGAACATAGAAAAATACAGCGCGGTACAGGCCCTTTGGCCCTCGATGTTGCGCCGATCCAAGCCCACCTAACCTACACTAGCCCACTATCCTCCATAGGCCTATCCAATGCCCGTTTAAATGCCCATAAAGAGGGAGAGTCCACCACTGCTACTGGCAGGGCATGCCATGAACTCACAACTCGCTGACTAAAGAATCTACCCCTAACATCTGTCCTATACCTACCACCCCTTATGCCTCCTCGTAATAGCTGACCCCATACTTGGAAAAAGGTTCTCATGGTCAACCCTATCTAAACCCCTAATCATCTTGTACACCTCTATCAAGTCACCCCTAAACCTTCTTTTCTCCAATGAAAACAGCCCCAAGTGCCTCAGCCTTTCCTCATACGATCTTCCTACCATACCAGGAAACATCCTGGTAAACCTCCTCTGCACCCGTTCCAGTGCCTCCACATCCTTCCTATAGTATGGCGACCAAAACTGCACACAATACTCCAGATGCGGCCGCACCAGAGTCTTATACAACTGCAACATGACAATTTTTTTTAAATATAAGCTTGGCTGCCTTCTCCATCTGCACAGGTTAAAACAAGTTTTGCAGCCAGTCCAGCTTAATGCACCACAACATGTAGACAAATTACATTTAGTTACAGCTGAAATATCTGCCCTTTACATACATGTATACTTGCATCTATATAATCCATTTTCTATATATATGTAACACTTTGCCAGAGGGGCTTTTAAAAAAGATTACAGTGTCATTATAAAATCAAGTGATACACATAGGTAAAGAAAATCGCTCCCACATTTGCAGATGTGGAAAAGCACCACATTAATAAATAAATTATACAACTTTTAAAGGGGACCCACAATGGCTCCTTCCAACCTTTATTTACGTGTGATGCACCTCGTGAAGCATAAGTTCTCGTGGCATGTTGGTTTCTGGACCATACATTTTCTTTGCTCTTCTTTCAAATGCTGCTACCATCTGCTTAACAACTTCATCGAAAAAAAACAGTGGCAAGTTCAGAGTGCAGCAAAGAACGGAATTCAAAAGATATCGAAAAGTCAACAGTGCAGGTCCTTGGATATCCAGGAACTCCAGGACTGAATCGCCAATTTGTCTCCAAATGATTAAATAGTCTGCCATCAGTACAGGAAGGCTTAACTAAATGTGGTCGCACCAAAGTCACAACTGAAGTGTACCGTTCAACTCTCGGTGGAAATCCTATTTCTAGCTGAGCTTTCGCATACCCTGAGCGTTTAGACATGATGTCCGATTTCTTGCACCATGGTACAAAATGTTTGCAGTCAGATACACCAGACACTGCATTGTACATTTCCAGCAGTGAAAACCCCATTACTCTTCTCTCAGAATACTCTTTCGTCTTGTTTATTAGTGGCCCAGCAAGATTGAAAAATGTGTTTGTTGTATCGGGCAATGCCTTGGTGTCTTGAGTAATGGAGTTCTGTTCATTAGAATGCCACAAGATGACAGATACCTGACGACGTGTTTGGACTGTCTTTCCCGGGAAAAATAGGCTGGAAATTCGAAAACATCGCAAAGTACCCACCGCAGAGGCCTACTGCGCCTCGCCGTTTCACTCTTTGTGAAGGCCACCCAGCACCCAGCACCGCCCCCGCCCGATCACTGACGTCAGCAGACACCCCGCCCACCCGAGCCGATGGCTCCACCAATACTGTCTCTTAACTTTGTAACTAAATTGAGGACCTAGTCAATATCAGATTACTATGTACAGCTGTATGTGATGAAATAAATAGAGTTTTACAAAAGCCTAAACTGAAAGACTTTTACTGGTACCATGATCCATTCTGTTTAAGTAGTGAGCGTTATTGTTATTGGAGTAAGTTCTAGCTAAAGACTAAAAAAAAATCAAAATATTTGCTGTAGCTCAAACAACTTATTTAACATTAGGGGACTTGCTTCAGTCTGTGATTAAGGCTCATAGTTTTTTTTTATTGTTTGAAAGTTTGATTCTAAAGTGGACGAACAATATTTCGTTTCCTTAAATGTCTTATACAAATTGAGTCGAAAAGGGTGGTGCTGGAAAAGACAGCAGGTCAGGCAGCATCGAGGGCATGAAGAATTCGGGCATCAGTTCTTCGTTATGTTCTTGATGAAGGGCTTCTATCTGAAACGTTGACTCTGCTGCTCCTCGGATGCTGCCTGACCAGCTGTGCTTTTCCAGCGCCACCATTTTCGATTACGATTGTATTTGTAAAACTTCAGGCTTTATTTATGAATAACTACACATTTCTGCTACTGCAGCATCCTAGTATGCAACTTAGAGACAACTGAGTAACTTTAACCCACTGGTTCACATCGAGAGGAAAACTCCTTTACATCTTGGAAGGTAGAGCTTATTTCCTAAATTCTGCAAATTCTTTCACGTGCTGTCTTTTGCAACAACAGAGACACACCTGCCATTAGATAGCACTTTCAAACTCAAGAAATTCCAATGCACTTTATAAGTAATTCAATGTATTTATAGTTGAAATGCAAAACTATGAGATAGTGACAGGATAAACTATTACTTTCTTTAAATAATGGTCTTAGCCAAGGGATAACTAATGTGGTCAGTACTTACATTATACCAAGGACATTCGAAACAGTACCATGGGATTCTTTGTATGCCTATCTCAAAACCAGATCGAGCCTTGGTTCAAAATGTCACCCAAACGGCCCAGTTACAGTTAAAAGAAAATTGTATTGCACAAGACTTAAACTGCCTGCTTCGATAGACATCAGATTCAATGGCTCTTTTGAAGGAAAATTACGGAACTCTCTGCTCTTTCTGCGGCTAACATTTATACTTCAAAGAAATCCAACAAAAATATTAAAATATGTTACAAACAACTTGGCTGTGATATTATGTAAAAAGTAATGTTGACTACAACATAACCAATGTAGTTTTTTTGTGAAGCATTTCAAACTGCTCCTAACATATAAAGAGATTACATTTATGTAAAAGGGAGCTGTAGCGATTAAGCAACTGGATTAGTAATTATGAGGCCTAGACAATAATCCAGAACAAAGAACAAAGAAAGTTTACAGCCCAGGAACAGTCCCTTCGGCCCTCCAAGCCTGAGCCAATCCAAGTGTACTGTCTAAACCTGTCGGACAATTCCTAAGCATTTGTATCCCTCTGCTCCCCACCTACTCATGCATCTATCCAGACGAACCTTAAATGAATCTAACGTGCCTGCCTCTACCACCTCTGCTGGCAACGCTTCCCAAACGCCCACCGCCCTCTTTGTGAAGAACTTGCCGCATTTGTCCCCTAAAGATTTCCACTTCTCACCTTGAAAGCATGACCTCTTGTTATTGAATCCTTCACCATGGGAAAAAGCTTGTCTCTATCCAAGCTGTCTTTCCCTTTCATAATTTTGTAAACCTCAATTAGGTCCCCCCTCAATCTCCTTTTTTCTAGTGAAAATAAACCTAACCTACACAAAACTCTCTTCAATATTAGCACCTTCCACACCAGGCAACATCCTCGTAAACCTTTTCTGCACCCTCTCTATAGCGTCCACATCCTTTTGGTAATGTGACGCCCAGAACTGTACACAGTATTCTAAATGCGGCCGAACCAATACCTTGTACAATTTAAACATGACTTGCCAGCTCGTATACTCAATACTCCGTCCAATGAAGGCAAGCATACTATATGTCTTCTTGACCATTCAATCCACCTGTGCAGCAATCTTCAGGGTAAATGGATCTGCACTCCCACATCGCTCTGCCGATCAAGTTTTCCCAAGACTCTTCCATTCATTGTATAATTCGCTTTAGAATTAGACTTGCCTAAATGCATCACGTCACATGTGTCTGGATTGAAATCCATCTGCCACTTTTCTGCCCAAATCTCCAGTCTGTCTACATCCTCCTGTATCCTCTTGAGCATGCTCAATTATTCCCCCCAACAATGGCGGACGTTTCTAAGTATCATTTTTAAAAAATCAACTTAAGTTAGGAATTAAAGTAGAGTTGCTGGGCCTGGCGAAGTGTTGTAACAACAGTGTGTGGACCTGATTGTGGGCCATAGTGAATAAATTCGCAGCAAGTGTTAGTTGCTCGATGCACTCTGGCTCAGATTGATGAGCTGGAGCCTGAGGTCCGAAGACAGCCACACATCAGGGTTTGCAGATGATTTACCTTGACACTCTGTTTCAGTAGGCAGTCACACTCTTTAGATTAACTACCTAAAATTCGGTCAATATTCAGAGACAGAAGGGTGAGAGCATAAGTGAGGCAGTTAGAGGGAAACAGAGGGTAGTGCTGAAGGCTCAGCCCTTCAGTTTGTCGAACAAATTTGAGATTCTTGGTCTCTGAGTGGACGAGAGTGAAGGCTGTAGGCAGGAGAGCAAGCTGACTATAGCACTGTGGCAGAGGGAGCAGAAAAGGGAAATGTATTTATAACTGAATACACTTTTTTTCTGTTGCCAGAATCGGGACTGGTTTCAGTTGTATGGAAAGTTATGGAAAATCTTAAACTAGAGGGAGGGCTCAGCACAGGTTAAAGTTACCACAACAAACAACGGGGCAGAAAATATGGAAAGGGTCAAGAATCTCACTTCAGGCAAAGCAGATAAGGGACAACTATGAGGAAAGGGACAGGACTGATGGTGTTGTATTTAAATACACCCAGTACATAAATCAAGGGAAATGAGCTTGTAGCACAGATTGAAATTGACAGGTATGTTATTCTGGGTGTCACAGAGACATGGCTGCAAGGGGATCAGGGCTGGAAACTAAATACCCAAGGAGACATGTTGTATGAAAGACAGGCAGAAGCACAGGAAAGGGAAAACGATGGAACTTGTGTACAAACCTCCTATCAGTCATCAGGATGTGGGGAAGAAAATAAATCAGAAGTTAGTGATGCCATGTTAGAAAGGCACTATTGCAATAACTATGGTTGGCGGGGAAGGGTTTCAATGTGCACCTGAACTGGGAAAACCAGCTTGGCAACGGATCTCAACAAAATGATTATGTGGAATGTGTCTGATATTTGTTTCGAGCTGACTGGGGTAGAACTCACGAAGAAACATGGAATTCTAGATCTAGTGATATGTGAGAATGCAGTTTTGATTAGGGGGCTCAAGATGAAGGAATCATCGGGGACAGTGATCATAATATAATAGCGTTCTCCCTGCAGTTCGAGAGGGAGAAAATTGAAACAGATCGACAAGTATTAAAGTTGAGAAAATGTTACAACAAAGACACGTTCGTGAAGCTGGCCAGAGTTGATTAGAAGTGGGGACCCTAGCGAGGAAGACAATGGCAGCAATGTCAGGAGTTTCTGGGATAAATCGGGAGACAGGGCAGAAATTCATCCAAAGGAAGAAGAAACATACTAAGGGGAGGGTGAGGCAACCATGGCTGCCAAGCAATGTCAGGAAGAGCAGTAAAGCAAAAGGAAAAGCATACAATAGACAATAGACAATAGGTGCAGGAGTAGGTCATTCTACCCTTCAAGCTAGCACCACCTTCATTATTATCATGGCTGATCATCCTGAATCAGTATTTGTTCCTGCCTTATGCCCAGAACCCTTGATTCCACTATCCTTAAGAGGTCGATCCAACTTTTTCTTGAAAGTATCTAGAGACTTGGCCTCCACAGCCTTCTGGGGAAGAGCATTCCATACACCCACCACTCTCTGGGTGAAGAAGTTTCTCCTCAACTCTGTTCTAATTGGCCTACCTCTTATTTTTAAACTGTGTTCTCTGGTTCGGGACTCACCCATCAGCGGAAA
>NC_057746.1:13443451-13531232 GCF_004010195.1 Chiloscyllium plagiosum | reverse complement strand
CACTCTCTTTAACCCCTCTGTCTCTCTCTCTCTCTACCCTACCCACATTCTCTCTCAGTCCCTCCCATTCTCCATCTCTCTCTACGTCTCAACATCAAGAGTTGATGTTGATCATTTTAATAAAAGTACAGTGTTCTCCCCATGACAAATGTGAAAACCTGACATATTTGTTGAGCGAGAGTAATTTTGATCCTGTTAAATTGAAGACCAACGCAAACCAAAAACAGCCAACGTTTGAACCTGCAAGGAAATGATTATTACAGTATATTTGGCAGGTCTAAAAGTCCAACTTTATTTATTTATGCCACAATCCATAAGACTGGTTTGAACAATGTAACTAGTTCCTCATAATTAGCAATGTGATCGGATAAAGTATTAAAACCCTGCATAACAGTTTATTTCTGGGCATAATCTTGTGAAATAGCCAATCAGCACTTTTGTAAGAAGGTTTTAAAATTGTAATCTTTATAGTAATGCTGCTGTTCCAAGAACAAGTCAGTGATCATCCCACCAAACTGGACCACAGAGAAGAGGATGGTGTGTTGGAGTATTGTCAAATGCTGTAATGCGAGTGGAAAGGGCTGGATAATACAGCAGGGCTGAAGTCAAAGGATGTTGTCTGTTACTGGTCATTCTGGGCTATTTCAGTGCTGTGTAGAGGTTGAAAATCGAATTGTGGATCTTACATATTGAGAGAAAAATGTTCATGAACATTTGTATTGTGTTTGCTTTCATAAAAGCAAACCTTGAAATGTTGGCAATTTTTACCCCTAAATGAAATAGTTTCCAAAGAACTGCTGAGAAATGTTTCCATGAACTATTAGAATCCTACAACCGCAAATCTTTTATTTCAGGATTTCTTTTTGACATAAAAGACTTTTTCTTTTACACAGATGTTGGTTTACATGTGGAATGAACTTGTTGAGGAAGTGGTGGCTGTGGGTACTGTTAGAATGTTTGAACGACATTTAGATGGATATATGAATAGGTACGGTTTTGAGCGAAATTGGCCAGGAGCACACAGGTGGGACGAGTTTAGTTTGAGATTATGTTCAGCATGGACTGAAGAGACTGCTCCATGCAATATGACTCTATGTTTCCCACTCGTCGTATTTTGGAAATCACTTTGAAACGAAGTTTTATTCCGATGAACACACAAGCATTACCCATGCAGATACCTATTGCAAATCAGAGCATACACCGTTTAATTCAATGTGGCACACCAGGTCTGGCGTTTCCACATTCATTTAGACCTATTGGCAGTATATCATGAGCAGCACAAAAAAAAAATGAGAAAACGAATGCAGGAATTAAAGTAATATAAAATTGTTTGTACCATTATTTTAATATGGGATCTTTGTGACTTTTCATTATATATGAAAAAGTGAAATCAAGAATTCTTTTTGTGTAAAACAGTGAATGAGTACGGAGGGAGGACACAGAACTCGTGGAAAGGTATAAGACAGAGGGCCGTAGCATTGAGTTGCTTTTCAGTCTGGAGGCCTGTGACCATTGGTGTATCACAACGGTTGGTGCTGGGTCCCCTGCTTTTCATCATTAATATCAATGATTTGGATGTGAACATAGGAAGTATAGTTAGTCCGTTTGCAGACGATACCAAAATTGGAGGTGTCGTGGACAGTGAAGAAGGTTCCCTCAGAGTTCAATGGGATATTGATCAGATGGGCTAATGGGCTGAGGAATGGCAGATGGAGTTTAATTTAGATAAATGTGAGTTGCAATATTTTGGAAAGGCAAGTCAGAGTAGAACGTATACACTTAATGGTAAAGTCCTGGGGAGTGTTGCTGAACGAAGAGACATTGGAGGTTCATAGTTCCTTGCAAGTAGAGACAGATAGATAGGAAGTGAAGAAGGCATTTGGTATGCTTTCCTTTATTGGACAGAGCATTGAGTACAAGAGTTGGGAGGTTATGTTGCGGCTGTATCGGACATTGGTTATGCCACTTCTGAAATGTTGTGTTCAATTCTGGCCTTCCTCCTACTGGAAGGATGTTGTGAAACTTGGAAGGCTTCAGTAAAGTTTTACAAGGATGTTTCCAGGTTCTTAAGATTTGAGCTACAGGAAGAGGCTGGGGCTGTTTTCCCTGGATCCTCAGAGGCTGAGAGGTGATGTTATAGATATCAGCTGGTACCATTGAGGTATCATGAGGGGTATATATAGGATAAATAGACAAAGTATCTTCCCTGGGGTGGGGGACTCAATACATAGACGGCATAGTTTTATGGCGAGAGGGAAAAAAATCAAACGGGATCTAAGAGGCACCGTTTTTACACAAAGGGCGGTGATGGTATGGAACGAGCTGCGAGAGGAAGTGGTGGAGGCTAGTATAATTACAACATTTAAAAGGCATGTGGATGGGCATATGAATAGGAAGGGTTCAGGGGAATGTGGGCCAAGTGTTGGCAAAAGGGACTAGATTAGATGAAGTTAGCTTGTCAGCATGGCCGATTGGACCAAAGGATCTGTTTCCATCCAGAACATCCCCATGATTCTATGAATCTATGTGGGCACTTTGTTTATGATTTAGCTATGCATTTGGTCTTCTTTTCTACTTTAGCTTTTTGCCGAGATCATGATGTTGCAGTTTCATAGGACACAGAATCCCACTTGCTACATATTCGGTCTGTCTGCACAGTAACTGGATCAGGCTTACAGAGCCCAGGTTCCCACAATGGAAAAAGGGGATACATTTGATAAAATAATCAGCCCTCACACCTCCCAGCGATACAGTCTGCTCACTATGGATGATGTAATGCAAGAAAACATCATTAGCCAGCACCAACTCCGTGGCAGCAGTAATGAAACCTAACAGTCAGAAGTGGATTTCCCACCATGTAAAATCACCAGATTGCAGACTGCAAATAAGACATAAATTACAAAAGGATGCTTTAAGGAAAGAATGTGCATAAAAAGATACAATGAATTGCATCAACTTGCACAAACTTCAACAGTCATTCATTTATAATATATAAAGAGACCCTAGCACGTTAGAAACAGCATTTTTGGACAGCATTTACATGTGTTAAGTATGAATGCTCATCCCGCAAAAGATATGTGCATTAGACTAAAAAGAAGAAAATCTGTTCATTTGTATTATGTAACATGTAATTTAGATTTAACCAGCAAGTGTTATAAATGGAATGAAGACTTCACTGAAAGGGAGTTTCATCATCAAAGCAATGTAGGTCCATATTAGTCTCTATAAGTCTTCGAAAGTATGATGGTGGAAATGCACAGCAAGTCAGGTAGCATCCGAGGAGCAGGAGAATCGACGTTTCTGGCAAAAGCCCTTCATCAAGATATTTGCCTGAAACGTCGATTCTCCTGCTCCCCAGATGCTGCCTGACCTGCTGTGCTTTTCCAACACCACACTCCCGACTCTAATCTCTAACATCTGCAGTCCTCACTCTCGCCTTCTATAAGCCGACATCTACATAGTGCACTTGTGTGGAATGCTCACCACATTTTACCAGCATTCTAACTTTGCATTGCACATTATCAAACACAAACATAATCTGAAATCATTTTTTTCGTTAGTTATTATCCCAATCTTTGCCTCCTTCCCCACAAGTTAAACAGGTGCCATCAAATTCAAGACGAACAGAAAGGTCGGGTTTGGCGCCATCTGTGAATGGAGAAATAGAGTGAATGTTTCCAGTCCTCCAAGGATCTTTTTCACAACTCTTCACTCATACTAGTCACACTTCTAACCACTTTTTTTGTTTTTATTAATGTCCTAAATTATTCATATGATGCTATTGTGTTCTATGAATTTGGGAATGCTGACATCGTGCCAATGGTACCAGCTCATGAAATTCTGAGGTTCAGACTGAAGATCTGGAGGCATTATTTCGAATATCATCGCAATGCTAAAGGAATTTCAATGTAATTCACTCATAAATTTGGAATAAAATTGGAGAGACTAATAATGATAATGGAACAAGCAGGACAAGGAGTTGAGGAAAACCATTTCATTTCCTAATGCCCTTCATCCTGACTTATTTTCTCCTAAACATGACTCCAGATCCACAGGAATGTTATGAACTCTTTGTTAAGTACCTTTTGAAATGACCTTGTATGTCATTGATTTTAAAAATGAGGAAGAATAAAGTTGTATGGATCACTCAAAATCTATCTAGGAAATGGAAATAACAAAAGTGTACCTGGCTCAGGTGACCCTGCAATATCCTCCCAAGCGTCAGCTGGGAATTGTGCTATAATTGGGAGAGCTGTCCAACAGTCAAGTCAAGGAACAACCTGGCTTCGTCATAAATCATACCTGAAAGCCAATGAATCTGCGTCCTCCATCAATATCTCTCTCCTACTGGCAGAATAGATACAAAAAGATAGGAAGGATCAAAGGTGTACAGTCAGGAGTTCATGAGAGTTCTGAGATTCCTCTAATTTTACTTTGAACCAGCTGACATTTCAAGGCTTCGACTCAAACATGAGCACGGAAACCTCCTGCTGATTTCCACCTTTCCCCCTCTCTACCCTGTTTTCAACTGATAAGTCATTTTATCTCCATTTTGAATACCACAAAGAAGAAGCATTCAGTGCTTTACGGGTATAGAATGTATTTTGCATGGGGTCTTCAACGTCCATTACCAAGTATCGCAAGGGTATAAACGTTGGGGATTGATAATACCGAGTGGGTCATCAACATGTGTGCAACTGCGTTCAACAAGAGCCTGTAATCTCCATCCTGCAGCTGAAATCAGAGGTACGGTGGAGCATGCCAGAAATTACTTTTGTTGTAGGTGTGCATCCACAGTGCTGGGAGAGATAGTGGTCCAGAATTTTGACAGAGTGAAAGAATGACAATGTACTTCACAGACAGGGCAGTGTATTTCGGAGGTGGATCAGCAGGTGGTTTTCGCATGCACCTGCCACCCTTACTATCACTGATGCAAGATTAAGGCTCGCAGACCAACTCACATGGGAGTGATCCACACGTCCCTGAACAGTATCCATGATGTGGGAAGACATATACAAGACAAAATATTCAGCGCTTGTGATAAAAGCATGGGAATAAGAATTGATCATTTTACCCTACACATAAACTAAAAACATTGGATTGGTAACAGGAGTAATTCCGCTGATGGCGAACTAACAGAATGGTTTCAAAATAGTTGGTCAGAGCAGCACGTTCAGGAGCTGACCAGAGAGCAGCTTATATGAGAATTGACATTGCATAACATAACATCATTAATAAATGATTTCAGAGTGAAAGTATTTTCAAGTAGCAATGATCATAATGCGTAATTTTGCATTCATTTTGGAAAGGAGGTGAGTGGGTCTAAGCTAAGTATTGTAAACTTAAATTAGGACACCTATGAGCTAGCTTAAATGAACTGCGATATTAGGCCAAACGGCTGGGCAACATCGATTATCCGAATTTTGGATTTTGCGAAAGATCTTAAGGTTCGTAGCTTAGGTAAACTGCATTTTCTGAGCATTACATTATCCAAACATGTGATTATCTGAACAAAATACATCCCAGTTTGTGCGAAGATTTGTAGCTCGGGTGCTCGTTGTTGTGGTTCTGTTCGCCGAGCTGGAAGTTTTTGTTGCAAACGTTTCGCCCCCTGGCTAGGCGACATCATCAGTGCTTGGGGGCCTCCTGCGAAGCGCTTCTTTGATGTTTCCTCCGGTGTTTATAGTGGTCTGTCCCTGCCGCTTCCGGTTGTCAGTTTCAGCTGTCCGCTGTAGTGGTTGGTATATTGGGTCCAGGTCGATGTGTTTGTTGATGGAGTTTGTGGATGAATGCCATGCCTCTAGGAATTCCTGGCTGTTCTCTGTCTGGCTTGCCCTATGATAGTAGTGTTGTCCCAGTCGAATTCATGTTGCTTGTTGTCTGCGTGTGTGGCTACTAAGGATAGCTGGTCGTGTCGTTTCGTGGCTAATTGATGTTCATGTTTGCGGATTGTTAGCTGTCTTCCTGTTTGTCCTATAAAGTGTTTTGTGCAAAATCAGAACATAAATGTTAATAGGAGTAAAACTGTCCACCTGATATGTACCTGGATTCCCAGTTATTTCAGTGGGCAGTTAAGAGATAACCACACTGTCGTGATTCTGGATCACTGTAGGTTAGACGAAATAAGGATAGCAGATATTTTTTACTTTGAAGGGCATTTGTGCAATAGGTAAGATTTCTCCGAGGTTTTCACAGCTATTGGGTAGCTTTTTTTAATTCTGAATTAACTAATTAATTGAACATATATACCCTTAGCTGCTGTTCTGGGATTTCAATTTGTGTCACGCAAACAATAGGCTCGTATGTCTAGATTACTCATCTACAGTAGTTATATTGGCACAAATCTGTACCCTTGTGCAACAACGTTGGTACAATGTCATCTACTTACATAGCATGATTGGCAATGAAACACATTGAAAATTATTGAGAAGGCTGGCCAGGCAAACATATGAAACTTCATTCCTGAAATATTGAAATCAATATAATGAATTTCTCCAGAGGAATCAATCAAATATCAAATAAGCTGTGATGGTTGCTCCCGAAACAATCATTTAGATTAAAGTCTGCTTTGTGGGTGCTTTTAACAATTTGGTTTCTTGTCATGAACAATTCAGATCACAAAATCTCCCGTGTCTCCACAACTAGGTAGTTCAAGTGGCTGTGGTAATTTAGTAAGAGTCTGCTATTACAGCAACAAATATCAAATCAAACGATGCTAAATTGTTAAATTAGAAAGCTTCATGACATTGTAAAAAAACTGATTTGATTTGACTTTAACAAGCAATTTATGCATGTATTTCATTGTCTGAAAAGGAATAGTAAGATTGAAAGTTTAGTGTGTAACTTAGTCGATGAGGGAATATATTCAACTGAAATATCTGAATCTTATGTCATTTTTCTTTTGTGTAACACAGGTCCACAGGGAACAGCCATTAATAACAATCCAATTGCCCAGATTATCTTGAACAGGAGACGTCAGTAGGTCAAGCAGGAGTCGAAGGACTATGACATGACTGTGTTTCCTGACAAATATCCTGCTCCTTTATGCAGAGACACCAAGGGTAATTATAATATTTAATTGTTATTTGTACAGACAGCAGTTAACTCAGCAGATATAAGCCTTTTTAGTCTGAAGAACCTTTTACGCTTACTTTCTTTTACAACTCAGAAACACTTGGGACATTGTACTCCATTAAAAAGTTGCTAATATGTTTTTGCAGGCCAAAAGGCAATGGAAAACCTGCAAAATTGCTTTTGAAGTGGAGCAAGGTTCCAGTATTTATAAAATTGCCATTTGTAACATGCGACTGTTCCAATGTGTTTTACAGACAATGACATGCATTTTGAAGTGCTTGCACAGAGAACATAGAACATAACAGCGCAGAACAGACCTTCGATGTTGTGCCAACCTGTGAACTAACCTAAGCCATCCCGCTACATTGTCCCATCATCATCAATGTCCCTAATGTGGCTGAGTTAACTACATTGTAGGCAGGACATTCCACGCCCATACCATTCTCTGAGTAACGAACCTGCCTCTGTCATCTGTCTTAAATTTATCACCCATCAATTTGTAGTTATAACTCATCGTACATGATGACGTCATCCTCCTAGGAAAAAGACTTTCACGGTCGACCCTACCTAAACCTGAGAACATCTTGTATGTCTCTATCAAAACCCCTCTTAGTCTTCTTCTGTCAAATGAGAACATACCCAATTCTCTCAGCCTTCCCTCGTAAGACCTTCCCTTCAGACCAGGCAACATCCACGTAAATCTCCTCTGCAACTTTTCCTGTGCTTCCACATCCTCCCTGGAATGGGGGCCACCATACCTTGACACAATATTCCAAGTGAGGCCGCACTCGCGTTTTGTATAGTTGCAGCATGATATTACAGCTTCGGAATTCAATCTTTCTACCAATAAATCTTAACACACTGTATGCATTCTTAACAGCACTACAAACCTGGGTGGGAACTTTCATGAATCTATGTACATAAACTCCAAGATCCCTCTTCAAATCCACACTACCAAGAATCTTTCCATTGGCACAGCATTCTGCCTTCCTGTTATTCTTCCCAAAGGGAATCACCTCACATTTATCTGTATTGAGATCCATTTGCCAGCTCTCAGCCCGATTATGCAATTTATCCAAGTCCCCCTGCAACCTGCAACCATCTCCCACACCGTCTATACTCCACTGACTTTAGTGTCATCTACAAACTTACTAATCCATTCACCTATGCCTGCGTCGAAGTCATTTATAAAAATGGCAAATAGCAGTGGCCCCAAAACCGATCTTTGTGGCACATCACTAGCAACCAGACTCCAGGCTGAATATTTTCTATCAATCACCACTCGCTGCCTTCTTCCAGAAAGCCAGTTTCTAATCCAAGCTGCTAAACCATCTTCGATCCCATGCCTCTGCGTTTTCTCCTGCAATCTACCATGTGGAACCTTATCAAAGACTTTACTGAAGTCCATGTTCACCGCGTCAACTGCCCTAACCTCATCCACATGCTTGATCACCTTTTCAAAAAACTCAGTGAGATTTGTGAGACATGACCTGCGCTTTACGAAACCATGTTGACTAAATCCAATAAAATTGTTGCTCGCTAGATGATTATAAATCCTATCTCTTATAATCATTTCTAAAACTTTTCCTACAACAGACGTAAGTTTCACTGGTCTCTAATTACCTGGGTCATCTCTATTGCCTTTCTTGATCGAGGGCACAACATTTGCAATCCTTCAGTTCTCTGGTACTGAACCTGTAGACAATGATTGGTCAAAGATAAAGGCCAAAGTTTCCAAACTCTCCTCCCTAGCTTCCCAGAGAATTCTTGGATAGATTTTCCAGTGCGAGCAGCAGCGAAGGTAAGACCGTTTGGTTTTAAAAGTGCTTACCGGTAGCGGGCAGCGGTGTTTTTTTTTCTCTTTCACTCTCTCTTCACAGAAAGAGCGGGAGCACCAGGGGGAAGTGACGACGACTAGAGGGGCAGCCGGGAAGGAAAGCGGTGAGTATTTATACTCATGGTATCTGAAGAGACTGAACACATCAGTCCTCATTATCTTTGATCCAAGGCCAACAACTACTGCTTTTCACAGTGTCATGCAACATTGGTATTATTATTTAGTTAGATATGGCAGAGATGATTAACAGAAAATGGATCAAAGTAGGAGGCAAACTTTATATACGACTAAAAAATAAGAGAATGAGTGTGTGATTCAATGTAAAGATATGATGAATAGGACATCAGTGGATTGGAGTTTGTGGTGTGTGAAGAACTAACGAGCACTCGTACCTTAGCGAATCGAATTTGCAGTACAGGAATCAATGTGACTTGGTGAGATCACTCGGATGATAATATAGTGATTCAAAAAGTAAAATGAAAACATCATGAGAGTCAAAACGAAATTCAGCGTGAAAAGAGAAAGTGGGAGATCAAACTTGAATATTGGACCAATAGGTATCAACTGCTGAATTCAGTGAAATTACTTGTGTCCATGATTTCCTTGGTCTTTCATTATCGTCTTGCTCTTACTTCAAAATCCTGAAAGCTTAAACTGCTAACTAGGCAAACTATGACTTCAGCATTGAAATACTTCAGGTCATTCAAAATTAAATTTATCAAAGCTTCCACGTAAACATATTTGTAAATCGATATATAAATCTTGCACATCCTGGAAGAAATATCTCAAGTTCAACAGGGCTAACGCAAATTCAAGGTCAGGGAGACAACGTTCATTCAGATTAGGTTTAGCAACAGCAGTCTCTGACATTAATCCAGGGGAAAGGGCACTGTCTGTTCGCCACCCGAGGCAGTCAGCTTCTCAGAATCCATAACCCTGCAGGACAGTCAGCTGGTCACGGTCAGCCCAGTGGGTGATTGAAACCAGTCCGTGGAGTGGGGAGTAAGCAGCTGCAAAACTATGGAGAAATCAATAAGATGTCTGGTCACTTATCGCTCATGTTGTCTGAAAAGAGTGACCACATCAGTGCTCATTGTGCTCAGCATTATCATAACTAAGAAATGTATGACTTTGGGGGCAGAGTGCTGTCACTGATGCAAGGCCGATGATTATTTCTTTTCACAGGTATCATGTAACACTGGTGTTATCGTCTAGTGGAATGTGGAAGAGATGAGTGTCAGCAAATGGATCAAAGGAGCAGGGAAAAGTCACTCGTGAATTAAAAAAAATAAGTGAATGAGTGTATGAATGAATGTAGGAACATCAGAAACAGTATATCACTGGATTGTAGTTTGAGGTATGTAAACCACTAAGGATAACTCATATCTTTCCGAATCAAAGTAAAAGTATAGAAATCACAGCAACTTGGTGAAATCACTCAGATGAAAGAAAGCGCGTTCTAAAATAAAAGTGAATTCATTATGAGAGTCCAAACGAAATTCAATATGAAAATAAAATGACTGCCATCAAGCTTAAATTCTGGATTAATAAATAACAACTGCTGACATCAGTGCAAATACATTTGTCCATGATTTGCTTGTTCTTTCGATATCATCTCGCTTTTCCTTAGAAGATGTAAAACTTTAAAATGCCAACTAAGCAAATTATAAATTCAGGCTTAAGAGAATTTTGGTTACTGAAAACGAAACGTAACAAAGCGTTCACTTATGTGTATGCACAAAAATCTGGCACACCCTAGAAGCACTATCTCAACTTGGTCATTCAGAAAAGCGGAGTCAAGAGCAATCTCTGACATTAATCCAGTGGCAGAGGCACTGTTAGTTCGCCATACGAGGCAGTTTGGTTCTCGGAATCCATACCTCTTCAGGATAGTGAGAGAGTCACTGTCAGCCCAGTAGGTAACTGAAACCAGGCCGGGGTGTGGGGAGAAAAAAGCTGCGAAACTGCAAAGACATCAGTCAGATATATGGTCACCCATTTCTCACACTGTCTGTTTAGGTCTCTCAAGGGGGTTGCCACATCCGTCTCATAGTGTCCAGCATTATTACAACTGAGAGATGTCTGACTCTGGGGGCAGACTGTAGCTATTGATGCAAGGTCGACCAGTAGTTCTATTCACAGGGTATCGTGCAACACTGGTGTTATTATTTAGTCGGATACGGCAGATATTAGTATCAGCAGATGGAACAAAGGAACAGATAGAAGTTATATGTGAATTAAAATTTACTGACTGAGTGTGTGACTGAATGTAGGGATATGATGAACAGGATATCAGTGGATTGAAGATTGTGGTGTGTGAAGAACTAAGGAACCTTTCTTACGTTTCCGAATCAAAATAAAAGTACAGAAATCAGAGTGACTCGGTGAGATCATTCAGATGATGTACAGTGATTTCTAAAAGTAAAATGAATACATTATGAGAGTGAAAACGAAATTCAACGTGAAAAGAGGAAGTCTGTGCTCAAACCTGATTATTGGATCCATAAATATGCTTTCTTCAGTGTAATTGTATGTCTCCATGACTTCCTTGTTCTGTCAATATCATCTTGCTCTTCTTTCAAAATCCTGAAACATTAAAATGCTAACTCAGCAAACTATGACTTCAGCATTGAGATACTTCTAGTCATTCAAAGTGGAACGTCACAAAACTTTCACCAAAACATATCTATGAATAGATATGTAAAGCTTGCACATCCTTGAATCACTATCTCAAACTCGAAAGGCGGAAACCCACAGTAGAGTTAATGGAGACAACGTTCATTCAGGACAGGTTCGACAAGAGCTGTTTCTGACATTAATCCAGCGGCAGGGGGCGTGCTAGTTGGCCACCCGAGGCAGTCAGGTTCTCAGAATCCATACCGCGGCAGGACAGTGAGCTGGTCACCGTCAGCCTCGTGGGTGCCTGAAACCAGTACATGGAGTAGAGAGTAATGAGTTGGGAAACTGTTGAGACATCAGTTAGATGTATGGTCACAGCTTGTTCATGGTGTCTGAAGAAGCTGACCACGTGAGTACTCATTGTGATTAGTATTATTACAACCAAGAAATGTGTGACTTTGGGGGCAGACTGCTGCCATTGATGCAAGGCCGTCGATTGCTTCTTTTCACAGGTGTCATGCAACATTGATGTTATTATTGTGTAGCTGGATATGGCAGAGACGGGTGTCAGCAAATACAACAAAGGAGCACCCAAAATTTATAGTGAAATATAGTGACGTATAAAATAGGTGAAAGAATGTGTGACAGAATGCAGGGATATGAGGTACAGGATGTCAGTGGATTGGAGTCAAAGGTATGTGAAGAACTACTTTTAGCTGGTAAAATTCCAAATCAAGATAAGAAATACAGAAATCAGAGTGACTCGGCGAGATCACTCAAATGATCTATAGTGAATCCTAATAATTAAAAGAAAACATCATGACAGTCAAAACGAAATTCTCCGTGAAAAGAGGAACACTGCCATCAAACTTAAATACTGGACCAATAAATATCAAAGGCTGGCCAGTGAAAATATATGTGTCCAAGATTTCCTTCTTCTTTCACTTTCATCTCCCTCTTCCTTCAAAAACCTGTCTTAAAATGCCAAGTAAGCAAACTATGACTTCAGAATTTAATATTTGAGTTCATTCAAAATAAAACTCATCAAAGCTTTTACATGTACACATTGATGAATAGGTACATAAATCTTGCACATCCTAGAACCATTATTTCAACATCAAAAGGGAGCAATGAGCAGTCGAGGTAAGGGAGACAACGTTCATTTTGGATAGGTTCGTCAAGAGCAGTCTCTGACATTAAACCAGGGACAGGGGCACAGCTAGTTGGCCGCCCGACGCAGTCAGGTTCTCAGAACTCATACCTCTGCAGGATAGTGACAAGGTCACAGTCAACCCAATGGATGACTGAAATCAGTCTGAGGATTGGGAAGTAAACACCTGGGGAACAATAGAGACATCAATTTGTCATCTGGTCAGTGTTTACCTGTTGTGTCTGAAGAGGTTGACCACACCAGTCCTCATTGTGTTTAGTACTATGACAACCTAGAAATGTCTGCCATAGGAGACAGACGTCGGCCATTGATGCCAGGCAGATATCTTCTCCTTTTCACCAGTGTCCAGCAACATTGGTGCTATTGTCTAATTGGATATGGCAGAGAAAAGTGTCAGTAAATTGACCAAAGGAACAGAGAAACGTTACGTGTGAAATAAAAAAAAGTGAATGAATGTGCAAATGAATGTAGGTATATCAGAAAAAGTAAATCACTGGATTGTAGATTGAGGTGGTTGAAGAACTAAGGATAGCTCATACTTTTCCGAATCAAAATAGAGTTACAGAAATCAGTGACTCGGTGAAATCACTCAGACGAAAATAAAAAGCGAATTCTGAAAGAAAATTGAAATCAAATCAGTGAAGTAAAATGAAAACGTCATGGAGATTCAAAATGAAATTCACCATTAAAAAAGAAAGACAGTTGTCAAAATTACACACTGAACCAATAAATACGGATTGTTTACTTCACTGTAATTGCATGTACCCGTGATTTGCTTGTTTTTGTTCTTTCAATATCATCTTGCTCTTCATTAGAAGACGTAAATCTTTAAAATGTTCACTATGAATTCAGCCTTAAGGTTACTTATGGTCACTGAAAATAAATATATCATGAGAGTCAAAACGAAATTCAACATGAAAAGACAAATGCTGCCATCAAACCTAAACACTGAACCAGCAAATATCAACTGCTGACTTCAGGGTAATTTCTTGTCTCGGTAAGTTGTTGGAAGTGATTCTGAAAGAAATGATTTATATGCACTTGGAGAAGGAAGGAATTGTTACGGATAGTCAGCATCATTTATGTGAGGGAAATCGTGTTTCTTAAACTTGACTCCGTTTTTTGAGGAAGTAACCAAGAACATTTATGAGGGCAGAGCCGTAGACATTGTTTACTTGAACTTTAGTAAATGTTCCACACAGTAGACTAATTAATTGACTTACATCACATGGAATTCAGGGTGAGCTTTTCAATTTAATACAAAATTGGTTTAATGGCAGGAAACAGACAGTGATCGCGGAGGGACGTATTTCATGCTGTAACCCATGCTGTCCCACAGGGATTAGTCGTGGGTCCATTTTTATTTGTCATTCAAACAAATGATTTAAATAAGAATATAGAAGATGTGATTAGTACATTTGTGGATGACACCATAATTGGTGGTATAATGGACAGTGAAGAAGGATATTTAAGTTTAATATGAGATCTTGATCAATTGGATCAATTGGCTGAAAAGTAACAAAATGAATTTTAATTTGGATATAAGTGCGATGTTGCATTTTGGTAAAAACAAACAAAGGCTAAACGCATGCAATTAAAAGTAATGCCTTCGGTCCTGTTTTCGAACAGAGAGAGCTCGGGATTCAGGTACATAATCCTTTGAAAGTTTGTATCACATGTGTATAGAGTGGTTAAGAAGGTATTCAGCATGCTTGCCTTCAGTTGTATATTTGTTATGATATTAAGATAGGTTGTACATGACGTTGGTGAGGCCTTTTCTCGATGACAGCATTTAGTCCTGGTTTCTCTGTTACATGGAGGATACTATTAATCTGTAGAGAGTTCAGAAGAAATTTACTCAGATGTTGCTGGGAATGGAGGATTTGAATGATAAGGAGAGGTCGGATTTCCTGGGATTTCATACATTTGAGCGTAGGAGATTGTGAGTCGGAAAGTGTGACGCTGTTAAAGCACAGCAGGTCAGGCACCATCTGAGGAGCAGGAAAGTGGACGTTTCGAGCATAATCCCTTCAAAAGGATTATCTCCTACTCCTGCGATGCTGCCTGACCTGCTGTGCAACACACTGTTTGTCTCTGACTTTCCAGTATCTGCAGTCCTCACATTCTCATAGGAGGTTGTGAGGTGACCTTATAAAGGCTTACAAAATAATAAGGAGCATAGATTTGGTGAATTTCATGTGTCTTTAAAGCAAGGGTGAGACATTTCAAGACAAGGAAACACAAGAGGATAATGTTTTAACAAGACATGAGGGAATGTCTTTGACAGAAAGTGATGTGTGCGTGGAATGAACAATCAGACTGAGTGACACATGTGAATCGAGTTAAAATGTTTATAAAACGTTGAGATACATATATGAATAAGAAATGTTTGGAAGGATATGGGCCAAGTTCTGCTAAAGATAATGGTCGCATGGACTGGTTGGACTAAATGGTATGTTTCTTTATGACCAAATAGAGGAATTTCAGATCCTTGCAGACAGCAGGGCTGGTAGATAAGAAAGCACATGGGACACTTGGCTTTATTAGTCAAGGCACTGATTACAAGGGTAAGGTGCTGTTGGAGGTATATACAGTCCATCAGATAGGCCATAGCTGTATTACTGTCTGCTGTTCTGGTTGACACACAAGAGAAAGAATATGATTACACTGGAAAGTATGAAGAGATTTACCACAATATTATTTGGACTAGACCGACTCAATTATGAAGAAAGACTGGACAAGTTCGTGTTATCTTTCCTTAGAGCAGAGAAGGCCGAGGGATGGGGGGAGGTGGAATCAGACTGACATATCCAAAGTTCTGAGGATAGATAGGGAGAAGCCGTCCTTCTTGGTAGACAATTTGGTTATTGCACTGGAGCGATGGAAATGGATAGGGCAAGAGTTCTATCTTGGAAAAAGGCAATTATGATGCGATTAGGCAAGATTTTGGATGCAGAAGATGAGAAGGAAACTGCAGGGAATGACCAGAATTGAAATGTGGAGCTTATTCATGGAACAGTTACTGGGGGTCCTTGATATGTATGTACCTGTCACGCGGGGAAAAACTGGTCGAGTTAGGGTGCTGTTTGTTTTTAAACTCAACAAGTTGAATCTCTTGTCAAGAAGAAGAAGAAGAAGAAGGCTTATGTTAAGATGAAACTTGAAGGCTCAGTTAGGACACTTGAAAGTTACAAGCTAACCAGGAAAGACCTAAAGAGAGAACTAAGCAGAGCCATGAGGGGACATGAGAAGTCGTTGGCAGTTAGAATCAAGGAAAACCCTAAAGCTTTCTATTGGTATATCGGGAATAAAAGAATGACTAGAATTAAATTAGGGCCAATCAAGCACAGTAGTGGGAAGTTGTGCATGGAGTCCGAGGAGATAGCAGAAACGCTAAATGAATATTTTTCGTCGATCTTCACACAGGAAAAAGGCAATGTTGTTGAGGCAAATACTGAGATGCAGGTTATTAGACGAGTCAGGATTGAGTTCACAAAGGGAAGTTGTTAACAATTCTTAAAAGCGTAAAAATAGTTTATTCCCCTGAGCCAGATGGGATTTATCCTAGGATTATTTGTGAAGCCAGGGAGGATATTGCAGAGCGTTTGGCTTTGACCTTACGTTGTCATTGTCTACAGGAATAGTGCCAGAAGACTGGAGGATAACAAATATTGTCGTCTTGTTCAAAAAGGGGAGTAGGGACAATCTTGGTTATTATCGACCTGTGAGCCTTACTTCGGTTGTTGGTAAAGTGTTGGAAAAGGTTATAAAAGATAGGATTCATAATCATGTAGAAAACGATAAGATGATATGGGATAGTCAACACGGTTTTGTGAAGGTTAGGTTGTGCCTCACAAAGTTTATTGATTTCTTTGAGAAAGTGATCAAACAGGTGGATGAAGCGGTTGATGTGGTGTATTTGGATTTTTGTATGGTATTTCATATTTTTCCCCACGTAGGCTATTGCACAAGATTGCGATTCAGGATGATTTAGCGGTTTGGATCGGAAATTGGCTTGCTGAAAGAAGACATAGGGTGGTGGTTGATGGGAAATTTTCATCCGAAGGATTAGTTTTGTACACATTGGTGTTTGCCATTTCTGTAAGTGACCTGAATGAGGACGTAGAAGGATGGGTTAGTACATTTACAGATGATACTAAGGTCAGTGAAGTTGTGTATGGTGACAAAGGATGTTGGGTGTTACAGTGGGACATAGATAAGCTGCAGAGCTGGGCTGAGAGGTGGAAAATGGACTATAATGAGGAAAAGTGCAAGGTGATTCACCTTGGAAGGAGCAACAGGAATAAAGTGTACTGGGCTAATGGTAAAGTTCTTTGCAAGGTAGGTGAGCACAGAGATCTGGGTGTTCATGTATATAGGTTCCAGAAAGTTGCACCCAGGTTGATAGGGCTCTTAAGACTTCTAAGGTGTGTTAGTTTTTATTAGTAGATGGATTAAATTTCGGAGTCACGAGGTCATGTTACAGTTATACAAAACACTAGCGCGGCCACTCTTGCATTATTGCATCCAGCTGTGGTCACAACATTATGCTTTGAAAATGATTTGGGGGCGACTTCCTAGAATATTGTCTGGTATGGAGGTCAGGTCTTCTGAGGAAAGGCTGAGAGGTTTGAGGCTGTTTTCGTTCGTGGGAAGACAGTGAAGAGGTGACTTAACTGAGACATATAAGATCATCAGAGGGCTTGGTAGGGTGGACATTGAGAGCCATTTTCCTCGAATAGTGTTGGATAACACGGGGGGCATAGCTTTAAATTCAGGGTTGATAGATATAGGACAAATGTCAGATGTAGTTTCTTTACTCAGAAAGTAGTAGGGGGTGGAATGCCCTGCCTACAACAGTAGTAGACTCGCCAACTTTAAAGGCATTTAAATGACCATTGGAGAGGCATATGAATGAAAATGGAATCGTGTAGGATACATCGGCTTCAGATTGGTTCCATGCCTCAGTGCAACATCGAGGTCCAAAGGGTCTGTCCTGCACCGTACTGTTCTATATTCTATATTTGAACTCACTGTCTGACAGTGTGGTGGAAGCAGATACATTCAAACCATTTGAGAGCTTTTTAGTTGAGTACTTGAAATGCCATAGCTCACAAAACTGCAAGCCAAGTTGATCATAGATCCCTAAAGTCCATCGAGTCCATACTGACCCTCTAAACAGCATGTTATTCAGACCCACACCCCTATCCTATCCCCGTAACCCGATATTTACCACTGCCTGTCTATAGGCTACATATCTCTCGACAAAATGGGGCAATTTCACATAGCCATTCCACCTAACTGGCACATTTTAGACGGTGGGAGAAAACACTCACAGAGACAGGTAGAAAGTGCAAATTCTGCACAGTCAGTCATCCAAGGGTGGAATTTAACCCAGATCCCTGATATTGTGAGGCAACATTGCGAATCATCAAGCCACCCATGCTGCCAAGTACTAGAAAGTGCCATCGAATAGATGGATGTTTCATGACTGATATGGCACGATGTACTGTTGAAAATCAAGATAGAACTCATGATTAGCAAGTTGATTTCCACATGCATGCTTTTCGGATGATTCAACAAGTTGAAAATCTCATAAACATTCTTTTTATGGATGTGGTGTTTTATTTATTCGAAGTGACAGGAAAGTCTGTTATCATACTTCGAAATAGTAGGCTGAGGCAGTCGCTGATGGTAGCAAGGATGCTGCATTTCGCTCAAATGCACTTGATCAAATAGGCAGTTGTTGGGGCTTGGGATTGATGGATATCATGTACTGCTGCTTAGAATAAAATTAAAATCTGAATTGCTGTACGTGCTCCTGTTGTTCACATTCATATTTTACCATTTGAAATTGTGAAAATTCGAAAGGAAATGACTTGGTTCAGGAAAATTTATGTATCTTTCCAATAATTTTGGGAAAGCATCTTGATCGTATTGAAGTAAAGATTTCCATGAAAATTTGGGTAACTTAAACCAGCCAATCACTTTGTGAATCTGTTACTTTAACAGATGTTTCCCCAAAACTAAATCGCAGTCAGGTCGTTTTAAAGTACCTTTCTATCATCAATTTAAGATGGGAATTTCCTTGCAGTTGAAGAGACCTAAATATGCAAGCAAAATGTTAACAAGACGTACAGAAGCAGAATACTGAGACAAGGTCTGAGACGGTCCAGGTGAATTCGAGGTCGGGGTGGAGCGGTTGCAATAGATGATGTGTGTGGAGGTGCAGGTGAATTTGTGGCGGATATGGAA
Source organism: Chiloscyllium plagiosum (assembly GCF_004010195.1). Classification (NCBI taxonomy): domain Eukaryota; kingdom Metazoa; phylum Chordata; class Chondrichthyes; order Orectolobiformes; family Hemiscylliidae; genus Chiloscyllium; species Chiloscyllium plagiosum. The sequence goes on along the minus strand of NC_057746.1, from coordinate 13,512,276 downwards.
GTATCCCTTGGGGCCTTGGAGGGAAGTGAGGGGGGAGGTGTGGGCGCAAGTTTTGCATTTCTTGCGGTTGCAGGGGAAGGTGCTGAGAGTGGAGGTTGGGTTGGTGGGGAGTGTGGACCTGACGAGGGAGTCACGGAGGGAGTGGTCTTTGCGGATGCAATAGATGATCTGTGTGGAGGCGGATGCAATAGATGATGTGTGTGGAAGCGGATGCAATAGATGATGTGTGTGGCCTCCTCTATATTGGGGAGATAGGCCGCCTACTTGCGGAACAGTTCAGAGAACACCTCTGGGACACCCGGACCAACCAACCCGACCACTCCGTGGCTCAACACTTCAACTCCCCCTCCCACTCCACCAAGGACATGCAGGTCCTTGGACTCCTCCATTGCCAGACCATAGCAACACGACGGTTGAAGGAAGAATGCCTCATCTTCCGCCTAGGAACCGACCAACCACAAGGGATGAACTCAGATTTCTCCAGTTTCCTCAGTTTCCCTCCCCCCACCTTGTCTCACTCAAATCCCTCGAACTCAGCGCCGCCTTCCTAACCTGCAATCTTCTTCCTGACCTCTCCGCCCCCACCCCACTCCGGCCGATCACCCTCACCTTGACCTCCTTCCACCTATCTCATTTCCAACGCCCCTCCCCCAAGTCCCTCCTCCCTACCTTTTATCTTAGCCTGCTGGGCACACTTTCCTCATTCCTGAAGAAGGGCTTATGCCCGAAACGTCGATTCTCCTGTTCCTTGGATGCTGCCTGACCTGCTGCACTTTTCCAGCAACACATTTTCAGCTTGAATATACAATGACATGCCGCACGGATAACATCTCAGATATTTCTCAATGGTGAAATGTCAGAAAGTCTTTCAGAACAGCATCACTGTTCCAAGATTTTAGCAAAAATCTGTGACTTGACAAATATCATCCAATTCTTTATTTCTACGCTAATGCTCTTAAATACGTTCTTCACTCAGAGTAGCAATTCATTCTGCGATGCTGATTTCATTACTATGCGATTAACCAGATACACAGAAAGTCACTGCAGCCAGTTTACATTCACTTTAGGAAAGAAATAAAACCCGGTTGTAAGAAATGATGAAGACTAAACAAAGACACCAGAGTAAACAAATACTAGAGTAAATAATAAATTAGATACATATTTTTGACTGCAATTTAGATCTCTAAAAAAGAAACAGTACTTTGTGTTGAAATGACTCATGATCACCAAAAAGAGAGATTAAATTGAAAAACTGCATAACATTGATTATCAAACTTCTCTTTTTTAGCTGAGCATTGAAATGACTGGCAAGAATGAAAGATCAATTTGCCAAAAAAAGGAAGTCCAATTGCTTTGGTAAAACTGGCAGAATTAAAACTCTATTTCCTTACAAAAAGTTGCAAATAATGCAAAGGAGTATTCTAAAATGCAGGGACACAGGACGTTGAAAAGACAGTGCAATGCAATTAACAATCAGACACCAGTGTAGCTGTCAATATGGAACTGAAAGATTTTGAAAGCAAACAAATCATATTTGTGCCGCAAGCTAACTGAGAGCTGGAAGACTTCGTGGACTCCAGTGAATTATATAAACATTCCCAGTCTTGCTATTGCATTGTAAGTTTCGATCTCTCCAAATGCGAAATGTGGATCACTGTACAGACACAGAACGTTACAAACTGTAGTACTGTGAGGGAGAATTATGGGCTTGTTCAATGTTCATGTTTTAGATTATGAAATCAGAGACGAGACTCCCCGTACATTTCAACTTAGGACTGGAAGATCAACTTGACCTTAGACAGTGCACCTCGCCTCATTGAAGACCCAAGAATCTTCACAGGGGCGCCAGAATCAGCATTTTATCTTAAACGGCGTTGTGTAATAATTCTGCAGAATGGAAAAACAAATGGAGAATAAGTAACATTTTACAATGGTTTTCAAAGGCAGGAGTTCGTAGATGAGATTGAAAAGTATATATCCTTTGCACTCTGGTGTTTAACTCATGTGGCGGTATGGTTATTCTGTGGTGAATAATACTATTAACACTGTATTGTTGGTTCATCTTCTGGCTAATATATACTTTTAAACTACCTCAAATGGAACGTATTGGAAAACCTAAGGTTACCAATAACTCATCTTCACATTCTCTTCTGCATATCCATTATATTATTGGTATTGGAGGCATTCAGGCAAAGTTCTCTAGATTGAACAGTATATGGCAATATTTTCTTATTAGAAGAATTCTGGCCTGTGTTTATTGGCGTTTAGACAAATGAGGAGCAGCCTATTGAAACAATCAAGGTTATCTGGGGGTTTCAGAGAGTTGATTCTGCGAGGTTAAATCCAGGTGGCATTATTTCAAATGAGGTATTCCGTTTGCCTGAAATGCATTTTTACTCAGTATGAAATAGCTACTTAAATGTCTACGATTGTATTTCCAAAATGTCCCTTAATCCGATTTTTCAGGTCTTTTCATTCAGCTAAGCCTCTATATGAATCTAAGTGCCTGTACATAGATTCAAAAAATAGTTTTGGACCCTTTGTGTCTGTAATGATCTTAACCTGAATTTCAATCACATCATGATCGCAGCTTCGATGACAAGAGGATCAATTGATCCATTTTTTTGGCTGTCGCAAAGTTTCTATTATTCTTCTCTACTGTCGATTTTAGTTTATAATGCTCCAATAAAATGTTGTGCAATTTATATGTCGGACAAGATCACTCCTGTTTATTTCCCAAACACGCCATTTCATGAAGGGTCTATCATTACCGAACCCATAGAACACTTTCCAAAACTTTTTCCACTTCCCTTAACTTTTTCTTAATTTTACTCAATATTATTTTATGCCCAGATATTTAGAATGAATGACTAATCTGTGCTCAACTACTTGGCTGCTTTGTTCATCGTATGCTGGTTAGTTAATTAATGCCCAAGCCAAAATAAAGATAGATATTGCTTGGGGGTGGGGGAAGCTCAACAGGTCTGGCATCATCTATAAAGACAAAACAAAGTTGTCGTTTTGGCTTCAGTGAACATTCTTCAGATTTCTGGTTGTTTTCTGATTTTCAGTATGCATAATTTTATCTTTTTTTTGTTTAATGAGTTAATACCTGGCTGTGTTCTATTAGTAATTGTTCACGTGCTTTCAGCAGTAAAGGAGCATTTCATCAGTCCCATTGGTTGTGATCAATACCTTAGTTGGTGGCTGTCAGAGGGATTTTTCTTTATTTCTACATTCACTTAATTTGAGATGCCCTGGCTCAACCAGAATATGCTATTCATTACTTGTGACCTTGGAGAGTGGTGGGCAGCTGCTTGATTAAATTCATGCAGTCCAGTTGCTGTCGTGTCCTCTACATTACTGTCAGAAAGGCGGTGTCAATTATTTTTATGTAATACAGAGACGTTTTGATGTATTTCCAAAGCAGACTGGCGCTTATCTTTAGGATATTTTTAGGATGGTGCGTCTTTCCTTTTGCCACCCTTGGCCTTTCAGGAAAGTAAAGTGATGGGTTTGGAATGTGCTATTAAAGAGGCTTGGTCGGCGCTTCAGGGAATGTTATAAATGGTACACGATACAGTTGTCTGAATTGGTATAGGAGTGAATGTTTATGGTTTTCATTGTGCTACCATTCATTAGATGCAAACACTTACGCCTTGGAGATGGTGATCACATGATACTTGTGAGAACAACACTTTCCCATTATTAGCCGGAGACTAACGACTGGAGTGAAGCCTCTTGAGTGTTGAGTTACACTCTTCCAGGAACGTGGATGCTCTTCCATCATGGTTGTGCATTATATATTTTGGAGATGCTGTGTGCTTCCAGAATAATTAACTCATCACACAATGTGTATCATATCATCTGACTGCATAACTATAATAATTCTATTGCTGAATCAATTCAAGATTTAGGTCATTCTCGTTCTAAAATGTTGATGGTGCGAGATTAAATGTTAGCAAGAGTATCGAACATCAAGGAAGATTGTTCATAGAATCAATGAATCATCGAATTATACAGCACAGAAGAGCTTTTTGGCCCATGAGTCTTTAGCGCCAATAGTGCACTGAGTTAAGGACCAGGACACACCTCATCAAATCAGTTCAAGAAAGTTGCCCAGACCTTAACTTTGCTAATTGTTTTAAGCAGGTGTGACGCAGGTATTTCAGGAGGGATGCAGTTATTGAACCACGTAGTTTTAAACAAACCAGAATTTATTTACAGGATTGTCCAATGAAACAAAAAAAGTATACGGAAGAACTTAACCTATCTGAAAATCCAAACGGCATCCCAAATTATTGATGCTGTCCCAAATACTTACAACATCCCCCATTGGCACAAAAGGTAAAATCAAATATAGGTTCTGACAGGAGAGAAGTTAGAGAGAGAGAGTACCAGAATGGACCTGCTTCATCGGGTCCAGCAGCATTAGAACACTGTGCTAAAACCAAGCCAAACCAGACAATAGCGGAAATTGGAGAATTGGCCACTACACTGTCATTGTAAAAGTTGTTTCGTTTTTAAAACTTGAAAGCATTTTGCCTGAGGCAGTATCTGTTAACTATTATCAAAGTGGCCCTAAAATCCTTTGACTCAGTTTTCAGAATCTGTCTTTTACGATCTTGGTGAAATAAAAACTTAGGACAGCATAACATTATTAAAAGAGCGGCATGTTCACAGCTGCTGCTAATATTGCTCCCACATTTTTGCACAACGTCCATAACCTTGAATATTATGATACTTCAAGTATTCCTCAAAGTGCTTTGAAAAGTTTAACATAGAACATAGAACAGATCAGCATAGCACAGAACAGGCCAGTCAGCCCACGATGTTGTGCTGATCATTGATCCTCATGTATGCACCCTCAAATTTCTGTGACCATATGCATGTCCAGTAGTCTCTTAAATGTTCCCAATGACCTTGCTTCCACAACTGCTGCTGGCAACGCATTCCATGCTCTCACAACTCTCTGTGTAAAGAACTCGCCTCTGACATCCCCTCTTTACTTTCCTGCAACCAGCTTAAAACAATGACCCCACGTGTTAGCCATTTCTGCCCTGGGAAATAGTCTCTGGCTATCGTCTCTATCTATGCCTCTCATTATCTTGTATAGCTCATTTAGGTTCCCTTTCCTCCTCCTTTTCTCCAATGAAAAATGTCCGAGCTCAGTCAACCTCTCTTCATAAGATAAGCCCTCCAGTCCAGGCAGCATCCTGATAAACATCCTCTGAACCCTCTCCAAAGCATCCACATTTTTCCTATAATAGGGTGACCTGAAATGCATCACCTCGCATTTATCCAGGTTGAACTCCATCTGCCTCCTCTCAGCCCATCTCTGCATCCTGTCAAAGTCCCGCTGCAGCCTACAACCGCCCTCTATACTGTCAACGACACTTCCAACCTTTGTGTCGTCTGCAAACCTGCTGACACATCCTTCAATCCCCTCATCCAAGTCATTAATAAAAATTACAAACAGTAGAGGCCCAAGGACAGAGCCCTGTGGAACACCACTCACCACTGACTTCCAGACAGAATATTTTCCTTCTACTACCTCTCGCTGTCTTCTGTTGGCCAGCCAATTCTGTATCCAGACAGCTAACTTCCCCTGTATCCCATTCCTCCTGACCTTCTGAATGAGCCTACCATGGGGAACCTTATCAAATGCCTTGCTGAAATCCATATACACCACATCCACAGCTCGACCCTCATCCACGTTTCTAGTCACATCCTCAAAGAACTCGTTAAGGTTTGTGAGGCATGACCTGCCACTCACAAAGCCGTGTTGACTGCATTTAATCAAGCCATGCTCTTCCAGATGATCATAAATATTATCCCTCAGAATCATTTCTAACACCTTGCAGACGACAGACGTGAGACTTACTGGTCTGTAATTGCCGGGGATTTCCCTATTGACTTTCTTGAAGAGAGGAATTACGGTCCTCAGGTACGACTCCAGTGGAGAGCGAGAATGCAAAGATCTTTGCAAGTGGCGAAGCAATCGCATTTCTCGTTTCCCAAAGCAGCCGAGGACAAATCTGTTCCGGGCCTGGCGACTTGTCAATCTTAATGGTTAACAAAATTTTCAGCACATCAGCTTCCTCTATCTCTACCTATTCCAGCATGCATACCTGCTCTTCAAAGGTTTCGTTCACTACAAAGTTCGTTTCTTTCGTAAAGACAGAAGCAGAAAACTCATTTAGGGCTTCCCCTACCTCCTCAGACATCACACACAAGTTCCCTATGCTATCCCTGATCGGCCCTACTCTTTCTTTGACCATTCTCGTATTCCTCACATAAGTGTAAAATTCCTTTGTGTTCTCCCTAATCCGTTCTGCCAAGCCTTTGTCGTGCCCCATCCCGGCTCTCCTCAGACAATTTTTGAGCTCCTTCCTCGCCTGCCTGTAATCCTCTAGAGCTGAGCTTGACCCTAACTTCCTCCACCTTATGTAAGCTACCTCCTTCATTTGATGAGAAGCTCCACCTCTCTCGTCATCCAAGGTTCATTTATCTTACCCCTTCTTGCCTGTCTCAGAGGAACATATTTATTCATCACTCTCAACAACTGTTCCTTAAACAGTCTCCACATGTCTACAGTGCCTTTACCATGGAACAATTTCTCCCAGTCCATGCTTCCTAACTCATGTCTAATCGCATCATAGTTTCCTCTTCCCCATTAAAATATCCTCCCATTTTGCCTAATCGTCTCCATAGCTATGTAGAATGTGAGGCAGTTGTGGTCACTATCACCAAAATGCTGTCCCACCACAAGATCTGATACCTGCCCCGGCTCGTTTCCGAGCACCAAGTTTAGAATGGACTCTCCTCTCGTCGGTCTGTCAACGTACTGAATTAGGAAACCGTCCTGAACACACCTGACAAAACAGCTCTATTCAAATCTTCTGCTCAAATGAGGTGCCAAACAATATTGAGAAAGTTAGTCACCCATTACAACAACCCTACTACGTCCACACTTTTCCAAAATCTGCCGACCTATGCTTTCTTCAATCTCCCTGCTCCTATTGGGGGGGGGGGGGAGGTGCTGTAGTAAACCCCTAACGAGGTAAATGCTCTCTTACTGTTCCTAATTTCCACCCATACTGACTCAGTAGGCAGATCTTCCTCGACAATGGAAGCTTCTATAGCTGTGATACCCTCTGTGATTAGCAGTGCTACAGCCCCTCCTCTTTTCCCCCCTCCCTATTCTTTTTAAATGCTCTAATTCCTGGACCATCAGCAACCATTCCTGCCCCTGAGAAACCCATGTCTCTTATGACCAAAACATCATAGCATCAGGTACTGATCCATGCTCTCAGTTCATCATTTTTATCCCTGATACTCCTTGTGTTAAGCAAACACCCTTTAACTGATCCCTTGTTCCTTTCCAGGAAAATCCTACTCACTAGCTGGTGAACCTCTTGCTATTGCCTCATCTGTATCAATTCTCACCTCCTATCTACAGCTCAGGTTCCCATTCCCCTGCCATACTAGTTTAAATCCTCTCTAACTACTCGAGCAAACCTTCCATCCAGGACATTTGTCCCCTTCCAGTTCAGATATAACCCGTCCTTCTTGTACAGGTCCCACCTTCCCCAGAAGGCATCCCAATTATCTACATATCTGAAGCCCTCCCTCCTACAGCAGCTGCACAGACACGTGTTAAGCTGCACCCACTCCCTGTTCCTCACCTCGCTATCTCGTGGCACCAGTAGTAAACTAGAGAACACTACTCTGTTCGTCCTGCTTTGCAACTTCCATCCTAACTCCCTGAAAATCACTTTTTATATCCTCAATCCTTTTTCTGGCTATATCATTAGTGCCAATATGTAACACGATTTCTGGCTGTTCGCCCTCCCCTTTTAGAACCTTATATACCCTATCGGAGATGCCCCGGACTCTGGCACCAGGAAGGCAACATACCTTCCGGGAATCCCGATCCTGACCACAAAATCTCCTGTGGGTTCCCCTAACTATCGAGTCCACTACCACGAGTACTTTTCTATTCTGCCCCCTTCCCTTTTTTGCCATAGTGTCAGGCTCAGTGCCAGGGAACTGACTACTGTGGCTTTATTCTGGTAGGTCATCCCTCCCCAGCAGTGTCCAAAATGGTATACTTATTGCTGAGGGGAATGGCCACAGAGGATCTCTGCACTGTCTGTCTGTCACTGCTTTCCTTCCCGGCTGCCCCTCTGGTCCTCGTCACTTCCTCTGCTGTTCCAGGTGGTGAGGTTACGCACATTAACTACCCTTCCATGCAATATATTCAAGACCCAAACCACACTTAGAACGAAAGAAAATCCTTAAATTCCCCCTGAAATTTCTGCCTTTCACCTTAAAGGTTTGTCACCTTGTTCTTGACCCTTAGACAAAATGAGGGGGTGTGGCAGCAGTTTTTAATCCATGATGTCCATAAACTTGATCATCTGCATGCCCCTATTACCTCCCCCACAAACGTTTGTGTTCAACGGAAAACAGCACGAGCGTATCCAGTTACTCGTCACAACTGAAAGGCTCCATCCCAGGTAATATCCTGCTGAGTCTTCTCTGCACTCTCTCAGATGTGGTCCCATCCTTCCTGTGGTGATGAGGACTTCACACAGTATTGCAGCTGTGGCTTAAACAAAGTTCTGTGCAGCTCCAACATGCCTTTTTCTTTTATAATTTTTGATGGTTTGATATAGATAATCTGTTCTTGGAGATGACAATCACCCAGTACTAGTCTTATCAGAGAGACACTTGCGAATTATTAGCCTAAATGTTCTGTATTCCACCTCTTGTTGTGTATGATGAGAAACAAACTGTTGTAATACTTAAGAGATTGAGTATGGTTACACGACGTTCGGCAAAGATCATCAGATATTCCTAGAACTAACCTTTGATGGGTCCTTCATGAAGCAGTTGCAAATATTTTGAACTAAGAGACCACCCTGAGGAGTTCCTGCACCGATGTCCTCTGACTGAGATCAAGTGCTGCCTTAACGTAAAGGCAGACAGCCCGAAACGTCGTTCCTGCTCCTCAGATGCTGCCTGACCTGCTGTGCTTTTCCAGCACCATTCTAATCTAGACTAATATCTCCGGCATCTCCACTCCTCACTTATGCCATGCTTATGTCACTCTTGCATTTCAGAATCAATAGGTTATAGCCGTTGTGTTGATTAACATTTAATCATCAGAATTTTGAGATTCAGCTTTTATCTGTGTGTCATCAACCTGAAAATGATCAGTTGTCAAACTCCCTATATTTCTATTTTGATGCCTCGTTAGTCTACTGCAGCAAATTTCGCAATATTTTCTTCATTACTAATTCAAATTTAAAGACAGTTGTTTTTCAAAGGGCATGTTAGATCCATGTGCTTGTTAGCTGCAGCTTCTGCATTGTTTTGAAATATCATGTTAGTTGAAATGGTTGTCGTTAAAGATACACCTTTGGAGTTTAATATGCTATTGTAAACACTATTCGTTTGACCTATTTTATGTGTTGTGTGAGTTTGAGATGTTATATTATTTCCAAGTGCTTCAGTTAAAACAACTTGTTCTGTCTAATTTTATACTCATTTCCAAATTAAACCCAGGGTCATTTTAATAAATAGTCACAATTATTCTATTTGTAGAGAAAATTAAACGTATAAGTTTTTTTGATATTTTATCTTGAGTAAGTTGTAAGCAGTAATATAAATATTAAGAGCGAGTAATGCTGTGATTTACAGAGAAAAAGCTTTGCTCTTTCTTTTCGTCAGTGAGGTAACTTGAATTAAAGGATGTAAAAATTCTGGAGTGTAATAGAACACCACAGACGGGGTGCATAAACGTTAAGAATTGCATAATTGAATTGATGTATTATGTGGGGCATCCACATCTCAGAGCGCAGTCCTGCCAAGGCTTTCAAATATTGATCTAAAATGCTGCATGAATACAGCAGCATTCAGTGAAATATATTACCATTATTAACAATGCAACTATCGATTGGACATACTGTTTTTAAATAATCAAGCTATCGAAGGGTGATTAATAGACTAAACATCTTGGTGAATTCGGAATGTTTCAGAATGTGATCAGTATTTTTCACAGACTGTTATTTTACAATATAAGATGCAGCTATTGTTACAGGGATGAAGACCGTACTTCTACACTGCTTGTTTGTTAAAATAGAAACGATGTTGCAATCCCAATGTCCCCACAAACTCCATAGCGTATAAATTAAGGTCTCGGCCAGTGTTTAAGTCAGAGAGGTTGCTTGCTTCACGAAACGGTAGATTGACTCACACAGAAAATGTTTTACAATATCCGGAAAATATACTATCTGATTGTTGCCATTATTGGTGTCCCTGGTAAGTGCCTGTAATTGTTTCTACTGTCTAAACATGTGTTTTGCCTAGTGGCTCGTTTACTGCTGTGACTCTAATTTTCTGCGCTGGTCAGTCTTGACTACTATACATTCACAAGTTAAGTCCTACCGTTTTGATAAGACAACAATTACAGGTTGCAGTACAGGTTAGTTACCTCTAAAGAATCTTTGGCAGCGGCACAGTCTTTCTGAGTTTCAAGAATTCTTCTGTCATACAAAATTGCATTGTTTCTAAATAGTCCGCATATCAGGTAACTGCCTGAGCATTGATGTTAGTGTGAAAATAACTCCTTCTAAGATTACAATGAGTAGAGCTGGAGAGGAACACTCGCCTCACTGAGTATTGGGAATATCTGACTCTGTAAGATAGAACGTGCTCGGAATACATTGTTTCTACTTCCGAAATCAAACTAAAGAACTGCTGGTACTTCATTAAATCTTCATCCTGGATATCTGATGTCACCATTCCATGGAACAAACACAAGCAAGGGAATATTTTTGTTGACGGTTGATGACATTTTGTGGTAAATTGAAGAAGTCTGATATTGATTAATATTGAGTTAATTGCTAATGATCTGTAGCAAGATAAATAAATGTTATGTTTTATAATAGGTAACCAATAGGATAGTACATAATTTCATTTAAATTGTTGTGTAAATACTTATTCTTATTTTAAGTATATTACCTTTAATTAATTTGTTGGTTTGGTGGTTATTAAAACCCAACATGCAACTTAACTGTAAGGAAGCATCAGAATTGGATATTGTCTTTTCATGGTCTGTCTGATGCATGCAGAATTAGGTCTTTAAACGCTAGTATTGAAACTAATTAGTCTGTGGTCCTCCAGACGATTTCGTGTCTCTTCCTCATCTTTGATGATCTATCGATTTGAAAACAACTCAATGTTGCGTGTTCATCCATTGGCTTAAAACAATTCAATATATGAACAGCGTATTTGTTGACACATGAAGCAAGACCCCATTTAAGATGGCCGAGTCGGAAATGCAGGATTTTTTTGTTTAACGTTGTGTATCTTTCTGCTTTATTGTGACGATATTATGAATGCAAGCACAGTGCAGCTCCATAGGCAAGTTTTCACCGTTCTGAATGATTGACAGCCAGATCCTCCCAGTGATTTGTCAATGCCACGGGCTTTCATCAAAGAATTATTATGTGCATTGCTTAGTGCTTTCCAACTCTATCCCTGGGAATACTGATTACTTGTGAACTGAAGGTTAAAAGCTTGCAGAAGAGGTGCATTTGAGCCATTCCAGTAATGGTTAAAAAAAACGAAGATGATTGCGGGGGTGATAGACCTAAATGCTTGGCATAAAGAAGGACATCATGCGCTGATCCGTTGAGTCTGGACATATGATACATGCTGTCCGCATGGGATTTGTTGAACAATCGTCATTTGGCACAAGAGCATTGCAATGACAAGTTTTATGAGCTAAGACTTTTGTTGATGATAGGAAGTTAGTCCTGTCAATGAATCACTAATGTCATTTGCAGAAAGCTGAATTAATTATGTCCAGTGTTTCACGTCGTCAACCACCTGAAAACTCTTTCCCAACGATGTGTAATAAGGTATGGGAAAGTGTCAATGTATTTCAATTTCTCCCAAATTTTATTTTCAACAATACCTTCCTTTATGCCATTGCGAACTGTTTTGATAACGAAATGTACGAATGCGTATGTCAGTTTATAGAAAATATTAATCCGTTTTGGTTCCTTAAAAACATCATCAGTTCCTATTAAATAAAAAAATGCTTCTGCATTTCAGTCATGAAAGTTAGTTAACTGATTTATGATTCTTTGGACATATTGCACGTTTTAATTTTTAACACAGGCATCAGACTTGCTTTTTTTTTATTTTATTTTCATCAGTTTATAAATTTGTCTTTTATTCTCACATGCATGGATTTATTCTATTTGAATTAAAAGTTGTATTCCCACTGTTATTCATCTGTCATCTAGTTTCACCACCCTATTTCCTATCTATCCAATCGTTTGATATATTACAATGTTTGCTGGTTCAAGTTTCATTTCTAGACTTCATTCCTTTTTTTGGGATCTGAATTTTCATTCATTTTCTATTACGAATTCAGCCACTAATGCCCACAAACAGGGTGCCAATTTTCTTGTCATTTCCATGAATCTCCAGTAGTTTATTTGCGTTTTTATCGTTTCTGTCAATTCTATTCTACTGCAAGATCCAGCAATTCAGAGAATCCCTGAAAGTCACAGTGAATCATAGAATACCGACAAGCATCAATTTCCACTTGCATCCCATTCTGGACTCACAATCCGCATTTCACTCTATGCTATTTAACCAGTGCCTTCTGTTCAACTTCAATCCTCAGCTCAACAAAGGAGGAGAATGATGCGGTTATACTGAGTCTTCAAGCTTAACTTTACTGAATATGTTAGCAATTCTAATTACTGTGAATCAAAACTTGGTTCCAGTATTGTCAGCTAACGTTGGTGAGAATGAAAGTTGTTCACCTCAAACCCTTCCAAATTGGATAAATCAAATGTCCTGGATCTGAACAGTAACAATTTTGTGATTGCTTGAATTTGAAATCATGGTTTACTTTTTCAAAATTGTAATGTCTGTCACCACTCAATTCAAAACGATTATGGCTGGTTAACTTCAGCTCTTTTTGTCTTGGCTGCAGTTAATTTAACGGCGATTATAATATTGTCCCGGAATAAATGCAGACTCTCCACCTGCACCACCCGTTATCTCGTGGCCATGGCTGTTGCAGTTATAATTGCTGAGGTCCCACTTTGGCGAATCAGTTATTATTTCTTCCCAGGATCGTTTCTGGAAATCACTTTTGTATGCAGCACTATCTTCTTCCTTGATTGTGCAGCCACTGACTGTTCTGTCTGGTTCACAGTTACTTTTGCTATTGATCGATTTATCGCTCTTTGTTGCCAAAAGATGAAGCTAAAATTTTGCACAGAGAAAAATGCTGTCATTGTTCTCACTGCAACTTGCATTTTGTTCTGTTTAAAAAATGTTCCCTTCTACTTTACACTCGAATCTACTGAGATGATTGGTAACATACCATGGTTCTGTTTCACTAAACCAAGCTATTTCACAAAGCCTGGATAGATAGGATTTAATTGGTTTGATACAGTGGTAAACTCATTTGTTCCATTTGCTTTCAGTTTGCTGCTCAATACCCTGGCAGTCAAACATATTTTAGTGGTCAGCAGATTTCGTAAGAATTGAAGGTTTCAAAGTAAAACGGAACGAATTGCAATGATCCAGAGATGGACACCAGAAGGAAGTCTGTGATTTTGCTCTTTGCCATATCCAGCAGCTTCATACTTCTATGGCTTATAGATGTCATAGAATTTCTATATTACAACATCACAGAAATAGATCCTTCAAATTAGAGATATACCTTATACATCTTTCGTCAAGTTGGAATTACGTTGCGAAGTTTAAATTGCTTTACAAACACATTTATTTATACGTTTACTCAGTCCAAGTTCAGACATGAATTCAAAAGATTGGTGATATATCCAGTTACATCTCTCACTCCACTCATCAATCGTCATAAGCACTGACGATAGCACAGAAGCGAATTCCAGCATTCACAATGCATAAAATATATATTTAGCCCCAGACCTCTGTGAATTGAACTGCATCATGATGATATAAAGATTTACTCTTCAGCATGACCACAACAACATTTCCTAAGATTTTTCTCATTGACTGATAGTTGTTAGGTACGAGAGACTTAAGTAATTTGGTGATTAATTTATTAATTTGAAACTTTTAATTCGTGGCATACGGGCGTAACTCAGGAAACTTTACGCATATTATAAGTAATATCTATTGCACTGGGGAAATGACTTTACAAGCAAATCATAATTCTTGCTTTCCAGTGCAATTTAGGGTGCTTCGCCTCTTTCCAATGCCTCGAAAACCTTCCACCACTGATTAGGAAGACGATATCTTCAAACTTGATCAGATGGGCCAATGGGCTGAGGAGTGGCAGATGGAGTTTAATTTAGATAAACGTGAGGTGCTGAAGTTTGGGAAAGTACATCTTAGCCGGACTTATAAAGTTAACAGTAAGGTCCAAAGGAGAGTTGCTGAACAAAGAGACCTTGGAGTGCATGTTGTTAGCTCCTTAAAAGCAGAGTTTCAGGTAGATAGGATAGTGAAGAAGGCGTTTGATATGTTTTGCTACATGAGTCAGTGTATTGAGCACAGGAGTAGGGAGGTCATGTTACGGCTGTACACGACATTGGTTAGGCGACTTTTGGAATATTGCGTGCAATTCTGATCTCCTTCCTATCGGAAGAGTTTTGTGAAACTTGAAAGGGTTAAGAAAAGATTTACAAGGATGTTGCCAGGGTTGGAGTATTTGAGCGAAAGAGAGAGGTTGAATAGGCTGGGGCTGTTTTCCCTGGAGGGTTGAAGGCTGAGGGGTGACCTTATAGACTTTTATAAAATCATGAGGGGCATGGATAGGGTATGTAGACATGCTCTTTTCCCTGGGGTGGTGGAGTCCAGAACTAGACGGTATTGGTTTAGGGTGGGAGAAAAAATGTATAAATGAGACCTAAGGGGCAGCTTTGTCATACAGTGGGTGGCGTGTGTTTGGAGTGGATTGCCAGAGGAATTGGTGAAGGCTAATACAATTGCAACATTTTAAGGGCATCTGGATGAGTATGAATAGGAAAGGTTTGGAGGGATATGGGCTGGGTGCTGGTAGGTGGGGCTAGATTGGGTTGGGATATCTGGTCGGCATGGATGGGTTGGACCAAAGGCCTAGTTTCCGTTCTGTACATCGCTATGACGCCATAACTTTCTCAAGTTCTTTGGTCAGCAGTCAAAAAATGTGACGCTGGAAAAGCACATCAGGTCAGGCAGCATCCAAAGAGCAGGAACTTTGATCAGCAAACGTTGCTGCTTTTTTTAAGTCTTTTGAAAACATTAACTGCAGGTTAATCAATTGCAGCATGATATTTTGATTTGTCGAGGCGACATGGATCTTATTGTTAATTGTTCAGAAAAGGATAATTAATCTCAGATTATTTTAACCTTGCTGAACAGTGATGAACGCCACCACCACTGTAATGGATTAGATTCCTTGCAATGTGGAAACAAGCCCTTCGGCCTAAGAAGTCCACACCGACCATCTGAAGATTAACCCACCAGACCCATTTCCCTCTGATTACAGCACCTAACACTATGGGCAATTTAGAACTGCCCATTCACCTGACCAGCACATCTTTGGACTGTGGGAGGAAACTGGAGCACCCGGAGGAAACCCACGCAGACACGGGGAGAACGTGCATGCAAACTCCACACAGACAGTCACCCAAGGCTGGCATCGAACTTTGGTCCCTGGTGTTGTAAGGCAGCAGTTCTAACCAATGAGAAAGCGTGCCACCCCAATTGCGACTGCTTCATTAAGATTTCAATTATTTATTTGTCCATTCACCTCATTATGTTTTATGTTGTCAATTTAATAACATAATGGGATAAGTTTAAATGTCCTTTACTTCTTTGTTTAAAAAAAGAGGCAATGGTGGTCACGAGGTGAAGATTGATTTCCTTGAAATCATGTCTCAATCATTGCTTTATTGCTGAAATTCCCATTAAATCAGATACTTGCTTTTCACTGATCATTTACTCATTGTTTTTCTTTGCTACATTTGATGATGGGACGTCGGGGGGTAGTCTTCTTTTATTTTTCTGCTCTGAAAGTAAAACTAATTCACAAGATCAAAATATAAATCGTTCAGAAAATACCAATCATATAAAGTTGTTGTGAATTAACTGTAATACAGTGTGTCAATTGTTATATTTCCAGCATACAATTACGTGGACACAGCTGTGGTTATGGTTTATTCGAACAGGGCTAAATCATCCAGCAGTATACCTGTTGTCTCATGTACTCGGTAGTCATCGGGATGCTGCCATCAAATATGACTGAGAAGAACCCACGTTGTCCCAACAATTTGTTTGACAGCTGGTAACAGTAAATTGTCCTCAACTCTCGTGATTTCCTTTCTTTTAATGCTTATGCGTCTTACCCAAACTGGTGCTTCAGAAACACTTAATAAACTTGTCTGAACTATCTGTGATTGATGCATTATGTTTTCCTCCTGAATCGAAAATCTTCCAGTCTGTTATTGAGCTTTCAGTTCTGAAAGGTTAAATATTTTTTACATCCTCAATATTTGCCATTTTTCCAAAAATTGTGACGACCTTTTGTTGACTCGCTGGGAATGTCACGTGTACCATTCTGTAAATTAAAAAAAATACTGTAACGTATTATTTTCTGTCTATAGCACATTTCCATTTCATCCAATTGAAAATTATTTTCGTACTCCATTAGCCACAATTTTGTTCATCAACCTGTTACATGGAACTTTGTCAGATGATTTGTTTTTCGTGTCGATGTAGGCAACATTCATCATATTATCAGCTCCCACCTTTCCAAGGTTTCTCTGTTATTTCTAAAAAAGAACTTGCAATTCTATTAGCCAAGCTTGATCTGTACTTCACTAAATTCGGAGGGCTATAATTGAACAACTAAAACGTTAACAAGTGCCTGGATTTCTTTTCCGCTTTATACTGCTTATTCTTTTCAATATTGTTGTCCCTCCTGGTTTCAAATGAAATGATTTATATTTGCTCAAATACTCCTCATGGAAATATGTTTGCTGTTTCATACTTGCCCCTTTCCAATTGTCTGAAACATTGCGTTCGTTTGAGAAAGGTTGAAAATTGCAATAAAAACCTACAATACGAGCTTTTTAACTACCTAGAACAACCTGGAAAGGAAACTATGAAGACCAAATGGCGAATGAAGGCTCAGAAGGTCTCATAGCTCCTATTAGTTTTCAAATTATCAATACTAAAATTTTGTCAAATTCATCTTTTTTCGTAAATACCGAAACGACGTGTTAGTTAAAGATCCAAACCTCGCCTGTTGCCATTATTGTCCATCTCCATTTGAATATCAATAAGACCATCCAGCACCTTATGACCCAAAATTCAATTCCATGCTTTGGGAGAATTTTTATTCACTATTTTTTAAAAATATATGGAATGTTTCATGAATTTCTGTGTCATGATTGCTGTATCATTCCAAGTTTAATTTATGGGCTGGCAAATCTATCTCTTTTATGTTGACGACCATAATTTCTTTGTCATTCGTAATATTATCTTCAACTCCCCTTTCAACCGATTGCACTTAATATTGTTATCGCTTGATAGCTAACCTAAATTCTACTTTCTTTCCTCTTTCATGGTATCATTACATTTTCTATGTCTCTTGTGCAAACGTCAATGGTCATTATTTCTCCCAAAATTCTGTTATTATTGAAAGGCATCTTTCTTTACCTGACTCAAAGAGTCGTCCCCAAATTTAAAAACCATTCATTTTTCAGTTAAAGACTTTGTTGTCTGACCTTGTTTCTAATTTACGTCGGCTAAATATTCTCAAATCCCATTCTCCACCAGTTTAGACGATAGACTGCTAACTTTAATCAGATTTTATCCCTCGGAATAAGCTATCCACTGCCATCCACTACGAAGCAACTGATTTCCATAGCTACCTTTGCCACAGCTATTCACACGCACACCCCACCCCCTAACCTCATCCAGCAAGGATTCCATTCTGTTCTCCCAATTCCTTTGCCTTTGTGGTATCTGCTCAGTTGATCCTGCTGCTAGCAGGGATTTCTTCTGCCATAACTGGGCTTTCCCCGTGCTTCTGCCCGTTCCCCTTTCCGTCATCATGATTTGATCCCTCTTTTCTTCACTTTTCATTGCACCAGTCTCTTCAAAGAATCATTCTCCGCCATTTCAGAAAACTCAAGAAGAACGCCATCACTAAGCACAACATACCTTGCCATATCTGATCTTACAGATATTGTCAAACCGAATACAAAAAGACACATGAGCTCTGAAGTAATGCAAATTTAATAATTTAGATTACGTGAGAATGTATAACAATGTTAGGCAATATTGCTTTAGACATATTTCCATGAAGTCATTATCTTAACGCATCCAGAATCAGATAGATGAAATTTCAGCATGAGTTCGTACCTGGGACTTCGATGCTGTGGCCATTTCTAAGACATGAATAGAGCAGGGACAGAAATGGTTGCTGCATGTTCCGGGATTTAGATGTTTGAGTAAGAACAGACAAGATGGTAAAAGACAGTAAGGTGTGGCATTGGTAGTCAAGACTAGTATTACGGTGGCAGAAAGGACATTTGAGTACTTGTCGACTGGGTTAATATGGGCTGAGGTGAGAAACAGGAAATGAGAGGTCACCATGTTGAGAATTTTCTATAGGCCTCCAAATAGTTCCAGAAATGTAGAGGAAAGGATAGCAAAGATTATTCTGGATAGGACCAAGAGAAACCGGGTAGTTTGTTATGGGGTTTTTAACTTTCCAAATATTGATGGTAAATACTATAGTTCGAATACTTTGGACGTGTGAATTTTTGTCCAATGTATGCAAGATGGTTTCCTGACACAGTATGTGGACACACCAACTCGGGGCGAGGCCACGATGGATTTGGCACTGGGTAATGAACCACGCCAGGTATTAGGTTTGCTGGTGGTGAGCAATTTAGTGATAGCGACCACAATTCGGTTATGTTTACTTTAGCGATGGAAAGGGATAGGTATATAACTCAGGGCAAAGCAATTATGATGTAATTAGTTAAGACTTAGGATGCATAGGATGAGGAAGAAACTGCAGGGAATGGGCACAATTAGAATGTGGAACTTATTCAAGAACAGCTACTACGTGTCCTTGATAAGTATGTGCCTATTAGGCTGGGAGGAAGTAGTGGAGCGAGGAAGACGTGGTTTACTAAAGAACTTGAATCTCTTGTCAAGAGGAAGAAGAAGGCTGATATTAAGATGAGACAAGAAGGCTCAGTTAGGGCGCTTAAGAGTTACTAGTTGGCCAGGAAAGACAAAAGAGAGAGCTAAGAAAGGTCAGGAGGGACATGAGGAGTAATTGACAGAAAAGATCAAGGAAAACTGTAAAGCTTTCTCCAGGTATATCAGGAATAAAAGAATGACTAGAGAAAGATTAAGCCAAGTGAGGATAGCAGTGGGAAGTTGTGCATGGAATTCGAGGATATGGGGAAGGACAAAATGAACATTTTCCGTCGTATTTCACATGGGAAATAGACAATGTTGTCGAGGAGAATACTGAGATACAGGCTACAAGACTAGATAGGATTGAAGGTCACAAGGAGGAGGTGTCAGCAATTCTGGAGAGTGTGAAAATAGATAAGTCCCCTGGGCTGGATGGGATTTATCCTACAATTCTCTGGGAATCCGGGGTTAGATTGCAGACACTTTGGCTTTGATCGTTATTATATACAGGAATAGTGCCACAAGACCGCAGGATAACAAATGTTGCCCCCTTGCTTAAGAAGGGGAGTAGAGATAACCATGGTAATTATAGACCAGTGAGCCTTACTTCGTTTGTGGGTAAAGTGTTGGGAAAAGTTATAAGATATAGGATTTATAATCATCTCGAAATGAATTAGTTGATTAGAGGTAGTCAACACGGTTTTGTGAGGTTGTGCCTCACAAATCTTATTGAGTTATTTGGGATGGTGAATGAGGGTAAAATGGTTGATAGTGTGTATATGGATTTCTGTCATGCGTTTGATAAGGTTCCTCACGGTAGATTATTGTACAATATATGGAGGCATAGGCTTGCGGGCGGTTTAGCGGTTTGGATCAGACATTGGCCAGCAGGAAGAAGGCAAGGGTGGTCGTTGATGTGAAGTGTTCATCCTGGAGTTCAGTTAATCGTGGTGTAGTGCAAGGATCTTTTTTGGGGCCACTGCCGTAGAAGGATGAGTTAGTACATTTGTGGTTGGCACTAACTTCGTTGGAAATATGGATAGTGCTGAAGGATGTTGCAAGTTACAGTAGTATATAGATAAGCTGCAGAGCTTGGCTGAGAGGTGGCAAATAGAGGTAAATGCGGAAACGTATGAGGTGATTCACTTTGGAAGGAGTAATAAGAATTCAGTGTATTGGGCTAATTGTAAGATTCTTGATAATGTAGATGAGTAGAGCGATCTCGATGTCCATGTTATTGATCGCTGAAAGTTGCCACCCAGTTTGATAAGTTCGTTACGGAAGGCATACGGTGTGTTAGTTTTTATTTATAGAAGGATCGAGTTTCAGAGCCCCGAGGTCATGCTGCAGCTGTACAAAACTCTGGTGCAGCTAACTTGGAGTATTGTATGCAGTTCTGGTCACCGCATTATAGGAAGGATGTGGAAGCTTTGGAAAGGTTTCAGAGGAGATTTAATAGGATGTTGCCTGGTATGGTGGGAAGATCTTCTGATGATAGGCTGAGGGACTTGAGGCGGTTTTCATTCAAGAGAAGAAGTTAGAAAGATCACATAATTGAGACTTATAAAATAATCAGAGGTCAAGATAGGGTGGACAGTGAGAGACCTTTTCCTCGATGGTGATGGGTAGCACGAGGAGGCATAGCTATAAATTGAGGCGAGATATGTATAGGACAGACGTCAGAGGTAGTTTTTTTAACTAAGAAAGTAGTCAGGGCGTAGACCACACTGCCTGCTACAGTAGTAGACGCACCAAGATGAAGGACATTTAAGTGGTCATTAAATAAACATATGAATGAAAATGGGATAGTGTAGGATAGATAGGCTTCAGGTTTGTTCCACAGATCGGCGCACCATCGAGGGCCAAAGGGCCTTCACTGTGCTGTAATGTTCTATGTTCTGTTAAGGTGAACAGATATATTCAAACAAGTGAGTTTCACGTCCTTTCGCCTATCTGGTCTCCTCAGAAATGGCTAGTGTTTGGAGCTCTAGATCAGTTTCCAGGGGACGAGTCTAAACCCAAGTCTGATGATGAAATCCAAGAATACGAAAAGTCCCCGATATTAATACTGTACTGAAATAAAGTTTCCCCGCTGAATTGTTTCTTATGAGTACTTTTCTCAAGCATTTCTCTGTGTTTGATGGTCAAATACAAGTACAAATGTTGCTGCAAAGCAATTTGTTCTCATGTAAAGTCCATCTTTTCGCAAAATGTCTCTTCTTATGTATTTTCGATTCTCCATCTTTTTTTAATTACCATGTTCAAATAACCCTTAGTAATCTGTTTTGGTGATGCTGTTTTTACATTCATTCATGACACAGGGTGGGGTTGGCAAATAATCCAACATGAGGACAGAAACAAGTTTCAGCAGAATTAGATAGGTTGTGTGATGAGGCAGCAAAATGTCAAGTAGTATAGTCAATGAGATTATCCAGATCAATAGCAAGAGGAAGCTAAATGTTTTCTTGAATATTTAGAATTTGAAAAAGGATTGTGTTTAGACACATCCTTAGGTTTTGTGATGTTACGAAGCTGAAGCTATTTACCGTACCTTTAAGAGAGAATGAATGTTCCCTTGCACTAAGAGCTTCCAAGTACCTGTCATATGACTGACTAGCAGTCCCAGAGTGTACTGGAAATTTGAAAATATGTAACATTTGGCTGTGAAATGATACCTAAGTTGTTGCTGTTTTGACAAAATTAGAATTTAACTGACCAGTTTAGATTACGCCCGGAATGCTAAAATCCAACATTGAACTAATGAGAAGATACGATGTTATGGGTTACAAACGTATCAGGCATTTTGAAAGTCGGAATGACTGCTCACACGTGTCGCTTCCATTGAGAGAGTAACTGCCATCGAGAGACACAGGGACCCAAAAGTCTGAAATGCTGTCTGGCAACATTTTCAAAGGAAACATCTTCACAGTAAAAAGATAGAAGACTAACAAGAGAGATCTTCAGCTGGAAGAATAGCGACGCCGGTGATGTACAGTTTTGAAAATAACTTGATGTAATATTAATAAGTCTTTTATTGGAAGAACGTATTGTTATAGAGTTGGAGGCAGATAATAAGCAGTTAAGAGAAAGGCAGGCCTAGTGTGGTGAAAAGCTTTTTTTAATGCTCACTTCTGGAGTTAAAGAATAAATTGATATAATTTTCTTCAAATAGTGGAATTTGGGAATCCCCTGTCACTCATATTTTAACAGATTACGAGGCAAGATAAGCTTTTCTGTGTGTTTGGCTTAATTAACAAAAGAGTTCACTACTGTGTCATCACAGTGAATTAAATAGAATCCTAACGTGCAACAGATAGGGCACATTGTAACTCAAATGGCATTTTAAAATGTGTTATAATCCATTGGAATTTGTAAGTTAAAGGGTTTCACTGTAATTAGAGCAGCATTGCCAAAGACGTTGCTAAGTATTTTACATATATTTCGTCCATCTGCCTCACAAGGAAGACATATTCACAAAGGAAGAATACAATAAAAAGTTCATGCCAACGATATTTGGTAATGGAAAGTGGAAGTTTTGTTGACATGTGAGAAATAAATGCAAGCTTGCTTGGAATGGAAAAAGATATGAAAAAATTCAGACTCTCGAGCCGGCTTTGTTATTTGATTAAAATTATAGCTCATACAATTGTAACCCCGAGTTCACATTTCTGCTGAGCCCAGATAAAATTGCATTTCCCTGTCTCATAAAAATATATCTAACATTGCCTTAAGACACTTTCAACAGCTCAGTTTTAAGCACCTTTGCAGGAGGAGATTTACAATTATTTAATAGCTTTTCAAAGAAGGAATATCATCTCATCTCATTTTTTAACAAGTCATACGTCATTCTTAAATAGTCAACTGCGAGATCTAGATGTTTTTATAAGAAGAAAGACCCTTCAAGTTCATGCATTTTTCAACCATTGGCACCTTATTCTTCTAAACAACAGAAATTACAAGCCGAGCTTATCCTACTTTTCATAAAAGGACAACCATTCCACTCCAGATATAAATCTAATAATCCATCATCAAAATGTCTCCAGCTAATTTTCATCCTTCCTAAAATACAGTGAGCTTTAATGGGGTGCAGTGCACAATAAGTTCTTTTACCCAGCATAAATTTGTTTTAAATTGTCATTAAGATAACTATCAATATGGCTAAATATCGTCTGCACCTGAATGCTACATTTTTAAAACTCGTTTTGTGATGTGTGCGATGCTGTTGGGTCCAGCACTTACTGTCAGCCCTTAGTTGCACTTAAGAGGGTGATGATAAACAACACTTCTGAATGACTGCAGTCAATACGCTGTATGTAAACCCATAATGCCATAAAAACGATCTATTTATTAGATTCATAGAGTCATAGAGATGTACAGATTTGTTATTTAACTCTAAAAGTGATCATTAAGCAACAGCTGTTTAGAATTTTAAGCCCCCTTTCTCTAAACTATTTATTATCTGCCTTCAACTCGATAACAATATATCGTTCCAATAAACATGTATTAAAATTAGATTAACTTAATTTCAAAACTACACAGTGGCAGTTATCTCGGTGTCTGTTTTCCTCTGTCTGTAGATACCCCTGGGTCATCTTCAGTCTCTTGCTGCAAAAATGTTTCCTTTGAAAAATGTTTTCTGACAGCCACTCTGTCGATGGCAGTTGGTCTCATAGTAACTTTCAAATAGTCACATCGTCTCATTGGTTTGTGGTTGGAAAAAACAATAAATTTAAATTTGATTGAGCTTTCGCATCCCGGGGCATAATTTAAACAGATTGGTTTTATTTGAATTGTGGTCAAAAGAACCGTGGTATCTAGTTTACAGCTAAATGTGACATATTTTTCAACTTTTCATTGCGCTTTGAGACTGCTAGTCAGTTAAATAACAGGTGCTTGCAAGCTCTCAGTACAAAACAGCTTTCCCTCTATCTTAAAGGTACAGTACACATCTTCAACTTCACAACACAACATCAAGAATTAAAAGCAACGCTAACGTTTCAGGTTGAGGATCTTCCATCAAAAATTCACAGATGAAAGGTCATCATCCTGGAAAGTTATCTGTGTTACATCCAAAAATTATGAATACGTAGCTTGGTCTTCTGTGAATTTTCGCGAGGAGGCAGTTGTCATTTTTGTATCTTCTGAAAATTTTGACATGTAATCAAATTCTTTAACTGATTTCTGAATTTTGTCTGTGCCATTGCGTAAATAAATGTGTTGGTGCAGGAACTCAGGCGTTGAAGCATGTATCCAGTTTGCTCTATAATAGTGAAATGATCATTGTAATCAGTTTGGTAAAACTGGTTCTCTGTAAATTGCACAGATATATGACAGAAAGAAATTAGTACCCATAGCGAGATAAAACTTCCAGAAATGGCAAGCAACAATATGATAGATTTTCTGCGATTTTCACTTTCTGGGTCGTACTTGATTTCTCTGAATTGTCTCCTTATGCGATTGCTCCTTACAATATGCCTGATGGTCAAAGCATTGAACAGTGAAATAAAGAAAAATGCAGAAAATGGGGTTAAAATAGTATGAAAATGCAAGTAAGCCTTCCAAGCGGGCAAAATATAGAACTCAGGCTTTACAACACAGAACCATGCCGTGTTGTCAATAATAATCTCAGATTGGGTTACAAAATAAAGTGGCAGGTTTTGTCCAACACAAAGTCCACAAATAATGGCTATAACCACAGCTGCAGTTTTCTCTGTGCAGTATTTCCCTCTCAACTTCTGATAACAGATTGATAGACAGCGATCAAAGCTGAAAGCAACTGTTAACCAAACAGAGCAATCAATGGAAATGAAACTGAAGAGAAAAGTAAGACGACAAATGGAAGTGTAATCCAAAAATGATTTTGGGAAATAAATCTTTTTAATCTCGGACAGAATTACTTCAAATTTTATGACGAGGAGATCCGCTGCTGCCATTGAGACCAGGTAATGAGTAATACATTTAGATAGACCACAATTTCCACGGGGAAGAATTATGATTGATAATAAGTTGGCTGAAAGAAAACGTTGAAAAGCGTAATTAGTTTTTTCATAAAAGAAGGAGAAGTACGTGTTAAATTATTTTCCTCTTTCATTCCTTTTTTTTCTTGCATCCAGAATATGAACCACCATCTTGCTCTGTTATTTGATGGCTTGCACATTCTTGCTGCAGAACATCGAAATTGCAACAATGAAAATTTTATACACTTTGTTAATATTCCAACCTCATGTAAATTGGACTAGATAAGGGGGCAAACTTGTGGAAAAAAGGAACAGAAAACACTCTTCTGATATTGTGATGAAAGCAATTGATTTAAGAGTGCAAAAATGGGGGGATATTGTCTCCTGCATGGACTGTGTCTGAGCATTCTGCTTTAACATCTGTTCGAACTGTGAAAGGACAACGCAAACATTGAATGGAAAAGACATTCAAAGTGGCATTCACGTGTTAACTGTCAAATGATGACTTTGGCAGGAATTTGCTTCACAGTTTTTTGACAAGTGAACTTAAAACCATGAGTTAAAAGGTAGCTCCAATGAAAACTATCCGCTCTGATTGTATGTTCTTTCGGGAAAAAAAATACAGTTGGTCATATTACATTGAGAATTCATTGTGTCACTAAGGATTCGAAGCCAGGGTGGTCATCAATGTCTACAGTCTCTTGCGGCTTTATAACAATATATCAGACAATCAAGATGAGAAGAAGGAAATTTACAATGTTCTTAATTAACATGTGAGCAATGACTACTGAAACAGTTTGATTAATTTCTTTGCTCCTTCCTCCTGAGAAAGGATCGCTGGAGTTTAAATGTTACGCCTGCTTTCTCTCCACAGACACTGATAGACCTACTGAGTTTTGCCATAAATTTCTGTTTCTGTATCAATTTAATAATGGCTTCATCAGTCATCACAGCATGCTTGCTGGTACACTGTCCTAATACATGACTGATCCTGATAACTGAAGGTGTATCTAAAATTATTGGTGATTGTCCAAATGCATTAACTTTGCAGCCATGTAAAATAAAAAGGCTACTTACATAAAATTCCTAATGTGCAGAAAGGAGGTGCATTACCCATCATCTCAACAGTGACTCTCCAAACAGCATCCCAGCCAGACCTTGCCAACCACCCTATCGACGTAAATCTGTAATTACCATGGCGAACTGAACTAATCTGCATTTCCCCGAACACTACAGGGAAATTTTCCATGACGAAAACACCTCACTTGCACATCTTTGGACTGTGGGAGGGGCATACTGCACTCAGCAGAAATCCATGCATTCACCTGGTTCCTGGCTCTGTGAGGCAGCTGTGTTTACCATTGAACCACGTTACCATTCGCTGAAAGAAGAATTTCAACAGAACTACTAATTTAAAAATGGGAGCTTTCTTTCCTTTATTTATTTAAACGAAAACGAATAGAGGCTATAGAACATCTCACCTGAAAGCTAACCTGTCTTGAATGTCTGGTACATTTATATGTTTTATTTTTGCAATCCCTGTTTAAAGAAAGTTCAATTAATTAATAGTTGAATGCATATCATAAATTCCGTGGGCTGTTTATGTTTAAACTACAGAACTTCTTGTTTTCTTTCTAGCACGGATAAAACCCCATTTTTGGAAGTACATACTGTATTAGCCAACTCATCATTCTGTTCTTCCAGTTCCATTGAAACACGTTTTGAGTCAATCCTTAGAGACTACTGTGTCATTATGGATCATATCAGATCATTAACCATAATTCCACATTCCTAAACCATCTCCAATTTGCATGATGTCATTAACGATTCAAAATCGATAAATCTCGGTGTCGAAATGACTTAATAACCAGCCTTCCACAGCACTTCCGGGTAAAAAATTCCACAGAAAAACATGCTGTACTTGAATGTGTTCCTCCTTCCCTTCATCCTAAATAATTTCGTTGACTGTAGCGTCAAGAGCCAATGAAAGCATTTTTTTCAATCTCTGCTCTTTCTCTTCCTTTAAGAATTTTCCATGTTTCAGGATTTGATTCGTATTCTTCTAAACTCCAGACAATGCAACCGTATTCTCCCCAATGTCTCTTGAGAGGGCCAAACCAGCATCCCAATAATCTGTCTGCTGAACTTCTGCTGCAATACCTCATTGGTCAGTGTGTTCTACCTTCACTGCTGTGATCAGAAGTGTACATATAACTGCAGCTATGGTCTAGCTAATATTCAATCCAATTACAACAGTCTTCTTTGCTCTCGTATTCAAATCATTTTGTCATGAATACTGACATAACTTTGGTGCCTCAGCATGCTAGCTCTTAGTGACTTATGAAGAAGGACAAATCAGTTTACTTCCTATGTCCATCTTTTCTTATCACTCTCCATTGTTGAAATACTCCACGCTATGTTTGCTCCTTAATCTTCTTGGGACTTCACTGTTCATAGTCTACCAATCTAAGAATGGCACATTTGATCACACTCTCTGCTTTCTACTTATTAACAAATCCTCAATCCAACCGATTCTTAGCCTCTGAGCTTTTACTTCTATTCTTTTTCTTTCTTGGCGTGGTAAATGTTCACTGCAGAACTGTTACATTTCCTGTCGATACACTCTCTAGCGTAAATTCTGCTACTCATCCAACCCCATTTTAACCCCTAAGCAAATGATGGTTTGTTAACTCGTCGCAAACTCCAGTTCAGATTTCTGTGTGATGTTCCACTGAGGTTTTTGGCTTCCACTTGCTCCCTCAATGTATTCCAGATCCTGAACAACGAACTGTGTCTGTGAGCTTCAGGCATATTGAAAACAAAAGACTTAAGCAAACTTCCGTGGCAAAGCAACGCACATAGATCGTGAAAACTGTTACTGTGCTGATGAGCAATACTGTGGAAAATTTCTCTGTTACTACTTTTTGAAAAAAGCACGACCTTTAAAACACAACCGTTTAAAACGTGACAACAATCCAAAGACTAGAAACGCAGTTGTGATTCTGTTGATAATGCATTCTAGTCTGACCATCTTGCAACTAATATCGACATAGAGTCGTAGAGATGTACAGCACGGAAACAACCCTTTGGTCCAATTTGTCCATGCCGACCAGATATCCCAACTCAGTCGTGTCCCACCTGCCAGGACCTGGCCCATAGTCCTCCAAGCCCTTCCTTTTCATATAGCCATCGAGATGCCTTTTAAATGTTGAAATTGTACCAGCCTCCACAACTTCCTCTGGCAGCTAATTCCATACATGAACCACCCTCTGCGTGAAAAAAAAAATGTCCCTTAAGTCTCTGTTATATCTTTTTCCTCTCACCCTAAACCTATGCCCTCTAGTTCTGGACTCCCCAATCACAGGAGAAATACTTTGTCTATTTATCCTATCCAGACTCCTCATGATTTTATAAACCTCTATATTTCACCCCCTCAGCTGCCCACACTCCTGGGAAAACAGGCCGAGCTGAGTCAACCTCTCCCTATAGCTCCCGAAACCCGTTACCCTCAACCCTCTTTGAAATTTCAACAGAAAAGGCAACATCCAAATTTTTAACAACTAAGGTTTAGAACAGGTACAATGATCTAATTTATTCATACGTAAACTAAGTGCACAGTCCAGTAATATAACTGTCTTATAAACCTGATAAACTTAACGTATCAGATGAAAAAACTGGATGGTGAATTCCTCTGC
Source organism: Chiloscyllium plagiosum (assembly GCF_004010195.1). Taxonomy (NCBI): domain Eukaryota; kingdom Metazoa; phylum Chordata; class Chondrichthyes; order Orectolobiformes; family Hemiscylliidae; genus Chiloscyllium; species Chiloscyllium plagiosum. Next base: position 13,483,397 of record NC_057746.1, on the reverse strand, counting down.
CTCTGTAGTGATGGGATTTTTCGTAATTTATCGGATTCATTGACACTGTTAGTGAGAAAGTAGGTTTGCTGTGGAACTAATGATAAAGCAGAGGAAAAATAATGAACAGCATAAAATATTATCAAAAATCATTTCCACGTTAATTTTGTAACATCCGTTTTCGAATTAATTGCATATATTCACTTAGATTCTCTCATCATGAAAATATCCATTGCTTCCACGGGTAGAGAATATTAAAGAAGTATCACCTTACTGGAAGAAACACCATTGGCTTATACGACTGCTCCCTTATTTTGAGGCTACAGTCGTAATTCTGGACATCCCAGCAAGATGAAATATTTGCCAAACACCCAAGAAGGATTCTCCGTATTTCTGAGCAGAAATTAATTTGACATAATCTAACTGGACCTCAGCAAGGCTTTTGATGAAATCCTACATGGGATACTTATAGATTGGCAATGATGGAAATGTGTTGCTGGAAAAGCGCAGCAGGTCAGGCAGCATCTAGGGAACAGGAGAATCGACGTTTCGGGCATTAGCCCTTCTTCAGGGCTAATGCCCGAAACGTCGATTCTCCTGTTCCCTAGATGCTGCCTGACCTGCTGCGCTTTTCCAGCAACACATTTCCATCTCTGATCTCCAGCATCTGCAGACCTCACTTTCTCCTTATAGATTGGCAAGACAAAGCAAGGGAAAGAACGATGAACTGTAGTATCTTGGGTAGCAACGGGGATCACAGGGACCTTAGTGTGCATCCTCTGGTCACTTAACGTCGTGGAACATTTGCATAACGTGGTTAAGAAGTCGTTTGCTTGCTTTCCTTGGTCAGCGTTCCGTTTCCCAGCCCGGAAGTTATGTTGAAATTGTGTAAAATGGTGATTAGGCCAGACACAAAATATTGTGTGCAGCTCTGGAATTCACATCCTGGAAGGTGATATGATTGCAATGGAGACAGTGCAGACAGGATTGATCTGAATGTTGCCGGGAGTGGAGAAGTATATTTGTGAAGTGAGATTGGATAAATTGGTGTTGTTTTCATTGGAGCAGAGGAGATTAAAGTGGGGAGTAATTGTGATGCATAAACTTTAGTCGGATCGATCCGGCAGAGAGGAAGAAAATTTTTGCCATAGTGTAGGGAATCTACTTCTCTTCTATTCTGCGTTATATCTTTCCAGAATTTTAATCAGGAAGTTGTTACTTGTTTTCTGTTGATGATTAAACCTGTTCAACTCTCCCACTGACGATTCTGAGAGAATGGTTAAATTGTTTGTTCTGGATTACGGGATATACCCAGAAACAAGATATTATTTAAAACAATTTCTTCATTTTATATAATGAATGAATATGATAGACAACTGTTCAGAATTGATAGGCCGCTAGCCTGAAATCCCTGAAGCCTAAGGGCCCTCAGTCCACATTAAGATTCTCCCCCACAATTGACCCAATCACAAACTTGCTGGCGTTTTATATGTTGATTATAAATCTTCAAACAGAAGACTGAGACTCAACCAGTTTGATCACTTGATGAACAAATCTCTGTGGGTGCAAATCTTCCAACAGGCTTCTAAACGAATGGGAATGCTAAACGCGGGCCACCGGACTCACAACAACACCAACAATCTATTTGTCATTTATACCAGAAAACGTTGTATGAATCCCCGCAATTAACCCCATATGATTGTATGGACTCATAAAAGAGGTGAAGAAAAAAATGGTAGATACATTTAACTATCACCATAATTCACTTTGGCTAACACCATCCCAGACTTAACTCTGCTCTCCTTACTTTTTGTTGGTTTGTATCAATATTGAAGGCTGTCTGATCATGATTAAATTCAAGGGAAGTTCAAAGGATAAGTTTCAAGTCGGACTGTGTGAAACAGCAGAAAATCTTTCCTCAGTGTCTTGCCAGCACGTCACAACATTATTCATCTTGTGTGGTCATGTTGCCATATCTGTAAATATACGTAAAATCGAAATCCGACACCATTAACGTGAAGTAATCCTGAAATTAACATTGAACTCACTATCAGGACACAATACATTATGCTGTGAAATGATGGATTTGAATGGACAGAAATGAGGGCAATGCCCTTGGTAACTTCTCTGAACTTAATAATTTGCAGCAGAATTAGGAGATTGCGGGAGTATCCGTTCATATCTTCCATCTATGGAATCAGAATGATATCTAGATTCTCAACAGCAAGGACGCCAAAATTGGAGGTACTCACAAGTTTAACAATTGTTCCATCTATCACTGGCGTTATAGTGTTTAGTGTTTACTATCTACATGAGGACCCGAAATATTTCATAAATTCTCACAGCACATCATCACCCAAATCCTCAATTCATGAGCTGATAAGTGCACAAGGGAAGACTGACTTCTTTTTTCAAATTGCACTTCATCCTAATTTGGAACACAATGCTCGTCAAGTATCCGTCACCAAAATCCTAAAACTTACTCGCTAATACTGTTCTTTTGCACTGCGGAGCCTTCAGAAAGGGAATAATCTCCATGTTTTGTCCATTAATCCGTTATGGAGAATAAATACTTAAAAATATGCAAAGATAAAAGTAATTATGCAGTTTCTTTAAAAGTGAAACATTTGTTTGCATCAGATCATACAAGAAACGGAAGTTATCAATTGGGAACATATTCAGTCAGATTGCCAACTGATAGTAATGACTTACCAGGAACGCCAACGATTGCGAGAATAGGGTAGTACACGGCTTCAATCTGTATCAGCATTGATGAGTTCATCCTTCAAACGATGTTGATTTCACTAATTCCGATTGAAAAGCCAGCTTCCAATTATATCTGACAGAAATCTCAAGTGGGATAATTAGACAGCAGTTAATTAGTCAGGGTCTTTCAAACACGGAGATCAGTTACTTGCTTGGTTATGATGACAATTGACGAATAGAAAACATACACTATCCAAGAAAGTAACATGTTACTGGTCGCAAGCAATCCACGTTATGGACCATCAGAACAGAAAAAAAAATCCGAATTACTTTTGCCACAGTACACCCAGGTTCCAAACTCGCTTCACCAGTCATCTTTCTACCAATTCGAATCTTGTTTATTGTCATATTTTTGCGTTACAAAATCAGCAATGTGATGCTACAGTCAAACATCTATTCATGAAAAAAAAAGTTATGTTGCCATCCTTCCATTTGAAATTACTTCAAATTAAACTTTAGCCTGCCATCCTTTAATTTTCATTCGAAATTTTAAGATATATGCATCCACCCTTTTACATCAGTTATAATATAAAGTACATCTATGAAGCTCAAAGTTTCTGACAAAATATGTGAGGAAGATGGACGTGATTGTCGCAGAGTATTTTAAATGCTAAACTACTCAGCTGTCACCAAGATGTTTCGTTTAATATTCATGCTCACTGAAGGTTATCATCTTAGTAAACCAGCTGAAACTGGTTCAGTTAGAGTCTTCGTGCCTTGATGTGCACTTGTTTATCTTGTACCATCGGGTTAGGTTAAATGTTACCAGAATCCTGAGGGATGATACAAAGTTTTTTTAAAAAAATGAATCTTCCATTTAAGAGCATGATGAGAAGTTTTTTTTTAGTTCTGCCCCAGAAGGTTAATCCTATTAATGGTCAATCCTCAGGAAGCACTGGAAGCAAACCATTTTAATATATTCAAAGGTTAAAGCGAAATTTTGAAGATTTTCTCGGAAAAACTTCTTGTTTAGGAACATAGTGCTGCAGCCATGATAAGACTAAACTGGAATAACAGCATTTCGCTTTCATCTTGGAAACTCTACAACCTTCTGTACTTTATATCGACTTCAACAATTTTAGCACTTGAGCAGCATCACCAGTATCTTTATCTCAACCATCATTCATGAGGCCACTCTATCCCATGGGCTGCTATCACATGCAACCCACTGTCAACGACTAAGTCCCCATTAGCAGTTATTTATTCTTCCAGCCGGAACTTTTCCCAATCCTTTATCCAATTGCTTTTCACTCTTGGGAAACTATCTCCAGCTATTGCTTACAATCTCCCCCTCCACATAAACTATCTTGCAAAGCATCAAACGTTTCCAAGTTTTTAAGGTTCACTTGACCGGAAATTTAACTCTGCTTTTGCTCCATAGATGCTGCCAGAACTGCTGATTGTGTTTTTCAGCAATTTAGTTAGTTGTGTCAATAACGTTAGGTCCTGACCACGTTTTCCCATCTGCTAATCCCAACAACCACAAACCAGGCTTTGCCTTTACATTGGCTGTAACTGCAACCATTCATATCAGCTAACAATTATCCCGAACAGTTATTGATTCTCCCAGGCTGACGAATCCCCATTTCCTTTTTTCCGCCCAACTGCTGTTCTCTCTCTCTGGGCACAATCTCCACCTACCATTTATTCCATCAGTCTTGCTCCAAATTTCTGTATTCAGCTTACATAACAAACCTTTCCTTGCTAAAATCAAATATGAAGACATCACTGGACCAAATGCTTAACGCTGTTTTCTCTCCACAGATGCCGGCAAATCTACAGACATTTTCCAGCAAGTTCAAATAAATAATCGAATTTACATTTGATTAACTTTGAAGGAATCAGAGATCACTACCTCATAATTACTTTCCAACTGATTTCTTCCTCTTGGATATCTTTTACAAATATTGCGAGTCCCCCAGCTGGAGAGTCCGGTGCAACATTAAATAACTTGTACTCTGCTTAAGCATAATGCAAAGAGGTTCTACAAATTAATTCAGGCCAAAAGAGTAACTAGGGAGGGAATAGGGACTCTAAATGATCAAAAAAGTCATATATATGTGGAAATGCTGGACATGGGTGAGATGGTAAAAGAGAACATCACGTCAGTATTTACTGTGGAGAAGAATGTGGAAGCGAGTGAACTTGCAGAAATCAATAATGATATCTTGAAAGGTTCACAATTATAGAGGAGGAAGTGCTGGAAGACCTAACATGCATAAATCACCGGGACCACATTGGCTTTATTCCAGAACATTGTGGGAAGTTAGGGAAATGGTTGCTGGGCTCTTTGCTGAGATATTTTTGTCTCAGGTATTTTTGTGGGCGACACGGTGGCACAGTGGTTAGCACTGCTGCCTCACAGCGCCAGAGACCCGGGTTCAATTCCCGCCTCAGGCGACTGACTGTGTGGAGTTTGCACATTCTCCCTGCGTCTGCGTGGGTTTTCTCCGGGTGCTCCGGTTTCCTGCCACAGTCCAAAGATGTGCAGGTCAGGTGAATTGGCCATGCGAAACTGTCCGTAGTGTTAGGTAAAGGGTAAATGTAGGGTTATGGGTGGGTTGCGGGTCAGTGTGGGCTTGTTGGGCCGAATGGCCTCTTTCCACACTGTAAAGTAATCTAATCTAATCTAATCTATATTAGCATCATCATTGGCCACATGTGGAGTGCTGAGTTGTTGCCATTTTTTTAAAGAAAGGTGGTACGAACTCTGGGCATATCTATGGTCAATGGATAATCAAACTTTAAAAAGGCCAAGCAAGGACAGTCGAGAATAATGAACAGATCGGGTATTGTTCTACAAGAAGAAACACCCCGATACTCCAAATTGACATTCACACATGACCAAGATCTAGTTTAAAGTTGATTATATGGGGATGCTTCTCAGTATTGTAACCACAACGTTCAATCAAAGTGGTTTAATTGTCTATGAAGTGTAAAATGTTGGCATTATCTGAGAGAGACGTATTGTTTGCACATGACTGCAGCCTTCCCTGTGCTTTTGAAAAAGAGAGAAGTCTTGTAGGTGAAAGTCCGGGTAAATTTTGGTAATAGAAGAAGTACTCATGTGACCCCACTAAAATATTCAATTGAAAATGCCTTGTATAGTTTTTTCTGGCAAACACTGGTCGAGAATGCAGTGTGGAGACCAAGAGACTGGCCTACCTAGTGTATGGTATCGGGGGAAATGGAAATCACAAATTCTTGAAATACCACCAATATGGGACTTTCACATGCAACATCCAACACATCACCTTTTGTATTAGGCCAGACAAACCACATTAGTTTAAATTGAAGTCACTGACTTCCACAAACGGACAGAAATCTTTATTATTATCAATAGAAAACTCAGGCAAATTTTCGGGGATTTCTGGAAATAATACAACACTGGCATTAAACTCCTACCTGGATACGTACTCCAGGTCTTGACACAATTAAGAAAAGTATACAAAGATTTTACTGCAATTATTCAGCAGAAAGAGAAATTCAAAATTGTCGCAGAGAAATCGACGTGACTAGCGAATGGGATTCCTTCTGGGATCCATGGATCTGTCACCTATCAACTTGCCCACATAGGGCATCAGTTTTACTTTAGACAAAAGTGAGGATCGTGTTGCGTTGGAAAAACGTCGAATTTTTTTACTGAAACGTCGATTCTCCTGCTCCTCAAATGCTGCCTGACCTGCTGTGCTTTTCGAGCATCAGTTTTACTTTAGTTGACCTCATTATTCTCACCGTTAATTTCATTTGGTTGTAGAATAAACACACACAGAAATTAACAGTGGGCTCGATTTTCCTGCAGTGGAAGCCTAAATATTAATAAACCTGGACTGACACAAGAAAACACAATTTAAATTCTACTCTACTAAGTGCTGCAAACAGACAAAGAGGGTAGAGACCGACACAGTGCACGTATGGAGTACCTGATTATCAATTTATTTCTTCAGTTTTTTTTTATATATAGCCCTGTTCTGCTTACTGATTTGCAAAGTAAGTTACTTAGTGTATCGGGTACTAATAATTATGTACAAATGGGAACCCAGTTTCTCAGGCACTTGGTCTTTATGTCGGAGACTTGATTCGGGCCTGCCAACTGCGTGGCCCGCGACAAAGATCCTATTTTCACTCGATGCTTCAAGAGGTCAACAGAAGGGATAGTGGCAAAGCTATTACAAGCTAAAAATTAGATATTCTCAATTGATCTTAAGTGGAAAATTGGGCTTGACAGCAAGTTTGACAAACTAGATTAAACAACAGTTGTTGGCGACAGACAACAGTGGAAATCAAGATCAATGCATTCACAAAGTTTCAGCATTAATGACTTACAACCAGCCCGACGTTTGTGCATTGGAAAATCATTGACAAGACGTCCTGTTACCTTGACCTTTACCCAGTGCAAGAAGATATCCACTTTATACCTTCCCAACATGGTAACACTGATGGCAGGACCACTTTGGATGACGATGGCATCACAACAACCAAACTATTTGGGAAAGCCTGGGGCGAGGCGAAAAAAATACATAAACCTGGAAGTCACGCCCTCAGTGAAGAATGCAGAGAACATTCGTAGCAAGACTTGAGGGTGAAAACTACATGGCAGCCCAAGAAGACTCTGAAGATAATGTGTCCCACCTGCAAGAGCGATGTCTGTCGAAAAGAGCTGTCGTGGAAAAATAACTCCAAGAAGTATAATAACCAAGATGAAACAAACCTCAAGTTAACGCCTGCGGTGATGGATTCAATTGCATTGAAAATATGATAAAATGAAAAGAAAGGAGAAGTCAGTTGAGATTATTGAAGTCTCCGGCACAGAAATGAGGACTGAATGTTTGTAAAAGGTAAGGAATCAAACTTTGAACACACTGCATAAACGAATACCAATGAGAAGCGAAACAGTTAGTACAGGAATGATGATGTTAGATGCACACTATATGCAACATAGGGTAAATGACCTTGTTGCATCGATCGAAATTGGCAGAGAAGATGTAGTCAGCATCACGAAGATGTGGCTGCAAGGGGGTCAGGACTGGGTGTTAAATATCCAAGGATATACAACCTATCAAAAAACAGGAAGGAGAGCAGAGGGGGTTGCCTTGTTAGTAAAGACTGAGATTAAAGCAATAGCAACAAGTGAAGTAGGATCAGATGTGATAGAATTTGTGTGGGTAGAGTTGAGGAACCGCATTGGTAAAATAAAAACATAAGGGGGTTACCTACAGGCACCCAAACTGTCGTCAGGATTTGGCGACATAAGATACACCAAGAGATAGAACTAGCATGCAAGAAAGTCAAGGTTACATTGATTATGGGTATTTCAATTTGCAGGTGGACTAGGAAAACCAGGTTGGTAGTGAAGTGCAAAAGAAATTTGGGGAACGTCGATGCGATGGCTTTTTGGAGCAGTTTGTGGTGGAGCCCACTGGGGAACCGGCAATGCTGGATTGAAATTTGTACAGTGAGGCAGACTTGATGAAGGATCTTAAGATGATGGAACCCGTATGAGGCATAATATGATAGAATTTACTTTGCAATTTGAGAGGGAGAAGATGGAATCAGGTGTAACTGTGTTGCAGCTGAAGAAAGGCAAGTGCAGAGTCATGACAGAGGAGCTGACCAGAGTTATCGGGTCAGGAGCCAAATAGGAAAGATGGTGGGACAGCATTAGCAGGAGTTCCTGTGGAGAAGCTCGGGAGATAGAGCAAAACTTCATCCTGAGGAAAAACAAGCATACTACAAAGAGGATGTGGCAAGCATGGCTAAACAGTGTACCAGGGTCAGCATAAAAGCAAAAGAGAAAGTACATGATACAGTGATGGGCAGTTGGGAAGTCAGAGGATTGGGATTTCTACAAAGCCCAACAGAGGACAATGAAGAAAAACATAAGGAGGGAGAAGATTAAATATGCGAGTAAGCTAGCTGATATTAGGGAAGATTGCAAGAAATACTTTAGATACATAAAGGACAAAAGATAGGCTAAAATGGACATTTACAGCTGGAAAATGATGCTTGAGAAGTAGAAACGAGGATCAAAGAAATGGCTAAGAAACTACACAAGTACCCCGTGGCAGTCTTCACAGTGGAAGACGTGAGTAACACCCCAAACGTTCAAGAGATTCGGGAGCAGAGATGACTGTGATAGACATCATCAAGGAGGAGGTACTAGAAGAATTGAAAGTGGATAAATCATCTGGACCAGATGGGCTATACCCTAGAGTTCCGAAGGAGATAGCTAAAGAGACAGTGCAGACCTGAGCAGTGATCTTTCAGATATCATTGGAGTGACAAACGGTCCCAGAGGACTGGAAAATCCAAAACGTAACCCCCTAATTAAAACGGGAGTAAAGCAAAAGATGGGAAATTATAGGCTGATTAGACTGACCTCAGTCGTTGCTAAGATTTTGTAGTCCATTATGAAGGATGAGACTTCTGAATACTTGGAAATGCATGGTAAAATAGGGAAAATCAGCATGGTTTCATCAAGGGAATGTCATGCCTGAAAAACCTGTTATAATTCTTTGAGGAGGTAACGAGCAGGTTAGAGCAAGGAGATCCAATGCATGTTATCTACCTGGACTTCCAGAAGGCCATTTAAAAGATTTTGTACAGGAGACTGCTGAGTAAGGTAAGGGACCATGTTGTCAGAGGCAAGGTACTTGTTTGGCCAGATGATTGGCCGTCTGGCAGAAGGCAGCAAGTGCGGTTAAAAGGATCTTTCTGTTGCAAACTGGTGGCTGGTGTTGTTCCACAAGTCGCAGTGTTGGGACCACAAATCTTCACTTTATACATAAATGATCTAAATGAAGGAACTGAGGGTATTGTGGTGAGGTTTTCATATGAGAGAGAAATACGTGAAGGTACAGGTAGTATTGAAGGGGGGCAAGGAGGCTGCAGAAAGTTTTAGGCAGGGTTGGTATAATGGGCGAAGAAGTGGCAGATGAAATGCAACGCCGCAAATGTGTGAGGTTATGCACGTTGATCGGAAGAATCAAGGTATGGGTTATTTTCTAAATGTGGAGAAATTTTAGAAACCTGAAGTGCAAATGGACTTGTGAGTCCTCGTCCAGGTTTACCTTCATGTAAACTTGCAGGTTGAGTTATTACTTGGGAAGGCAAATTTACTGTTGTCATTCATCTCGATAGGACTAGAATAGAAAAGCAAGGATGTCTTTCTCAGGATTAATAAGGCTCTGATCCGACCACATTTTAAGTATAGTGAGACATTTTGGGCCCCATACCTCAGCAGAGACGCATTGGTCCCGGAACAGGTTGAAAGGAGGTTAACGAGAATAAAGTTAATGAAAGGTTCAACAGATGAGGAATGTTTGAGGACTCAGGGACTATACTCAATGGGGTTTAAAAGGATGAAAAGTGGATATGATTGAAGCTTGCAGATCACTGGTCAGCCTGGGCAAAGTGGACGTTCGGAATTTGTTTCCATTGACAGGAGAGAGGACAACTTGAGGGCACAGCCTTAGAGTAAAGGGAAGACCCTTTAGAACGGAAGTAATGAAGAACTTCTTCAGCCAGAAAGTGGTGAATCTATAGAATTCATTGCCACAGAAGGCAGTGAAAGCCAGATCATTAAGTATAATTAAGACAGAGGGAAACAAGCTAGTATTTGTCAAGGAGATCAAATAATATGGGAAGTAAAAGTGAAAATGGGATTGAAACCCCTATCAGCCATGGTTGAACAGACTAGGTGCGCCAAATGCCCTAATTTCTGCTCCTATGTCTTATAGTCGTATGATCTATTCTTCTAGGTCCACTTGTGCCACCATCAATATTCATAAGCAGAAAATATGCACTATCTATGAGATGCACTGCAGAAATTCATGGAAGATCGTTAGACCATTCCATCCGAAGCCACAAACATTTCCATGTGCAAGGTTAAGGGCACTAGATCCCTGTGAAAACCGCCAATTGCACATTCCTCTCCTTCTGGACTTCAAATATATGACTATTCTTTCACTGCCACTAACTTCAAATTTTGGAATTCCCTCACAAACAGCATTGTGGGTCTATTAAGTGCAGATGGACTGCAGAGGTTCCAGAAGCCTGCCCGTTACCGACTTCTAAAGAAAACCTACAGGCAGGCAATAATTGCAGGACCAGCGAGCAATGCTGATGTCTCAGAAAAGAATAAAGGAAAATTGTCATTTTCATGCAAATTGAAGACATGAATTAATCCTAAGTGGAGCAGAGGATGAGTTCATAGACAGAATTGAGGACTTTTCTTTCCCGAATAATACATCCTTCTACCAATAAATGAAACGGCTTATTTTGGAATTGGCAACGAGTAATGAGACAGGATGAATTGATGACTTCATGGTAAGTGGTGTTCTCGTAAACTGTGACTGAGACATGATGGTATGTATTTTAAGCTTGAAGGTGAGGGAAGTAGTTTTGGAACTTGCATATTAAATTGAAGAAAGGAGCACAATGTGACGCAAGTGATAATTCAGGTTTCAAGTCTTACTATCAAGAAGCAGTGATGCACATTTAATGAAACAATCCCTTATTCTGCAACAAATGTACTAATTTCAGATGATCTGTGAATGATACATTGTCTATGCTGAACTAAAGCGTCAATTTGAAAAGGAACAATCTTGTGAAATTTAGTGACGTAGTCTCACAGATAACGATCCCAAAATTAATGGGCAATCAAAGTCAAAAGGAATGGCAGAAAGTAAATCAGTAATGATTTCTTGAGAAGGAAACTACTGACACGTTGACATAAACGGATGTGATGCATCTCGGTTTATCAGCTAAATATCTAGGAAAGTAATAGATGCATGGACTGTAATCTGCTAAAATTTCCCATGTTCTGGAACAACCCCGGGTGGTTGAACGTCTGTGAATATTTCACCAGCAATCAAGAAAATATGGAGATTGTAAGGATATTATAGATCAGATCAAGCCCCCATTAAAATATATCTAGGAAACAAACTAGAAATGACCGTTTTATCTTTTAAAGGTAAGTGTAAGACATTTATTTTTACACTACAGTTAAAATACAGACATAATACAAATAAAAGAAAATAATTCGCTTCATTGTTACTTTACTAAATGCTTAACAATATAATGTATATGCTAACTACTACTAATTAACTGCTCGAGTATAGTAACATACCACAAAGGTAAAGGCAAATTCAGTGAAATAGATTCTCTCGCATGTAATTCTACAAGCAGGAAGAGGAACCTAGATTTTAACTGTAACAAAGAGAGTCAGACGTCGCAGTTTTCACAACTACAATAACTACTGCTTAAAGCTAAATTAAAAATTTTGGTTCTCTGGCAGCTTGACCCTCCCCATTCGGGTTGCTTCTATTGTTCAAACGTGAAAATCAACCTAAGGTCTCAGAAGCTGTTTACCCTAACAGTTTTCAGCAGATCGTTCGATATGTCTGCCTCAGCGTTTCTTCAGAAAAGAAAAGGACAAAAGCTGCCTGACCTGCTGTGCTTTTACAGCAACACTATAATCCAGACCTGGTTTCCAGCATCTGCAGCCCTTGTTTTTAACTTTACTGTTTAGTATACGCTGATGACCTCACTGAGGGCCTCAGTCTCAGTTTCCAACATTTCTTGTGATGCTATCTGCAGTGACAGGATGAAATGTCCTAACTAGTCTTTCAGACATTATCAAAATGAATGCAAGAAAACATGTAAGTTCCGATATAATGTAAATTTCTTTCCTTAGGCATATTTTAAAAATATTAGGTAACACTACTTTAGATATATTTCAATAACACGGTTAGTTTAAGGTACATAGATATATTCAATCAAATGAGTCTCACATCTTTTCGCCTATAGGGACTCCTCAGCAACGGCTAGCATTTGGAGCTCAGCCTCAATTTGCACAGTATCAGTCGTGAACCCAAATCGCATGGTCCAACGAACTGTGAAAGTCCCGACATTAATAGCATGGTGTAGTTGATGTTCTTTGCTGAATCGCGTCCTCTGAGTACTTTTCACAAGAATTCCTCTGTGTTTGGCGGTCAAAAATAAGTACATGTGTCATTGCAATACAGCTTGTTCTTACAGGAAGTCCTTTTATTTTGCAAGATGCCTATTCTCACCGATTTTTCTTTTCTTCACCAATTGCTTATTATCATAGAATCATAGAGTCAGATGATCTGGCTTGGAGTTGCCATTTTTACACATATACACTTCAGGAGGTGTGGTGGGGAAAGAATTCAGCATGAGGACACAATAATTTTATCAGTTTTAGATAGGTTGCAAAATTAAGCAAGAAAATGAGAACTAGAGTATGGTTGGCGATGCTATCCAGATCATCAGCAAAAATAACAGGCAACTAGAATTTTGTGGAATATTTGGGATCTGGGAACGATTTGGAGGTGTCCTGGGGCTTTGTGAATAAAACAGAATGTTAATGTAAAATCAGAACCCGCACGTAGGATATCAAACAGCGTTTTAATATATGTGTCAACCTGGAATTTTTCCGTAGAAGGGGTTTGTAGTAATTAGAGAAACATTGCTGAAGCCATTGCCAAGTATTGTGAGCAGATTTCGTCCCTCTGCCTAAAGAGAAAGGATATATTGCCCAAGGAAGAATACAGTATAATGTCACTAGGTTAATATCTGATAATGGAATGGGGTGGCGGTGTTGGCATGTGAGAAAAGAATGCAAGCGTGAATAGAATAAAGAATGACAATAAGACGTTCAGACTTTGCGCTGTCAATTGAAATAAAATATACAATTAATGTGATTCACCCTCAAATCTACCTTTCTGACGATCCCTGATATTTAAAAAATCAATCCCTTTTCTAACAAGAACATATCTAACGTTGCCTTAAGAAAAGCAACGGGCCATGTTTCAAGCAGCTTTACAGAAGCAGATTTACAAAAATTCGAAATAATCAAAAGCAAGAAAATCATCTTATCTCAGTTTTAAATAGGTGATACATGATTTTTGGGCCCCCGAATTCTATATGTTCCTATCAGAAGAAAGATCCTTCAGGTTCTTGCGTATTTCAAACAATAGACACCTTAATCTTCTAAACTACAGAGATTACAAGCTTACCTTGTCTAATATTCTCTGAAATGTCAAACATCACATTGCAGAAGAAGTCGAATAAACCTGCACCAAAATGCATCTAGCACATTTTCATCTTTTCTGAAATAGGGTGAAGTGTATATGTGCACACTACACAAGATGTGCTCACATCCTGTATAAATGAAGCAGAGCGTACATTGTTTTGTTTTCAATTTCCGTTGTGATAACTATTAATATGTCTTTCGATTTCTTAAATATCCTCTGCACCTGAATGCTATCTTTAAAAAACAAACACTCATTTGGGATGTGGGCATCGCTGGTTCGATCAGCAGTTATTGCAAGTCATTTATTGCCATTGAGAAGATGCTGGTGCACTGCATTCTTGAACTGCTGCAGTCAAAATTTTGTAAGTCGTCACACAATACCGTAGCTGAGCGAATTCCATTATTTTTTCCCGAGGCCACTGAAGGAATGGCAACGAATTTCCCACTCAGACAATACGTGATATGAAGGAGAAATCTAGAGGTGCTGCTTTCTCTAGGTATATGCCGCTCTTGACCTTTTAATGGTCATGGTTCTGTGGAACGAGCTTTGAAATGTTCGTGCGTGCGGTCATGTGGATCCCTGTTCATCTCAGATGTCTGCAAGTCTTCTCATTTATTGAACATATTAAATACGTATTTGTCTATTTATTGAATGATGAATGATCATTCATTCAAAATGTTACTTTCTTTTGTTGAAGCAGAATTGAATCAGCAGGGATCTGCAAAAGCAAAAGAAATCAAGTATACTCAAAAATCAACTAAACTGACAATAATCAGCATTTATTGTAAATACTTCAGCAGTTTGGCTGAGACTTGAAAAGAAATGGGATCCAGAACATTCCCTGTTTCCCTTCCAGGTTTCGTGCATTTGCAAAAGAAAAGGAACACATTATCTACTTTAAAATATGCTCAGCAATTACAGATTATCATGAAATGTGCGTCACCTGTAACGCAACTGAACCTTAGTGTCAAAAAATTTCAACATTTGCAGCATTGCATAACTCTGTTTCTATTATACGGACCTGTTGTGTTGGCTAAGACTGCAGTTTGAAATGTACAAGGAGCCGTTACAAGCTTAAGAACGCAGCCTGTGTCATGTTTACTGTTTCTGATATGTTTTTTTAAACAGTTTTTTAATTTACTAAATTATAACTCGAGAATTCACCATTTTTCCCATCATGCAATGTTAAATGTTGCCTACAATACCGCACTTATATTCTTCCTGCCAAAAGTGACCGCACTTTTATTCTTCCTGCCAAAAGTGACAAATTCACACATTCCCATTCAGCATCCATTCATTGATCTCACACTTCCAATTATGAACGCTGTCTGTATTAAAGGTCTACAAGGACGATATTGGTCAGCAAGGGCAGCAATTATTTGGCAAAATTTCGAACAAATGTTGTGAGGAGTTTGCATTATCATCACGGCTATTTAACAACAGATTCGCCAAAATCAAAATACTGCAGATGCTTGAAATCTGAAATAGGTGCAAATTAAAAAGAAAGAAAAATTATAAATCTAAGCACACCAGGAAGCATCAGGAAAGAAACACAACGCTCACCTTTCAGGTAAAGGATTTTCCACTCAAAATACTCAGGTGAAAGATCGTCGGACTAGAAAATTATTTTTGTATCATTCACAAATTCTGAGTAACTAGCTTGTCTTGTGCTGGAGGGTGAACCTGCAAGAAGCGGCAATTATTATTTCTATACCTTCCAATAATTTTGAATATCAAGCATTTTCTTTATCACATTTTGGAAATTAGCTTGTGTCATTGCATAAAGGACCGTATTGGAGCAGGAACTCAAAAATGTTGAAGCACGTATCTAATGTCGTCCATAATTATCAAAGGATTAATATAATCAGTTTGGTAAAATGGATTCTCTGTAAATGGGACAGATATATGACAGAAAGGAATTAACATTCATAGCAAGAAATGGCAAGAAGTAACAGGATGGTCGTCAAAGACAAAAGAACACTTTGAATGTCCACCATGTCTACAGCCTGTTAAAGCCTTGTAACAATATATCATACAAACAAGACAATAAGAAGCAAATTCGCAATCTTCTTAATTAATAGGTGAATAACATCTACAGAAACATTTCCACATACTTGGGGAGAGTGCTGATGAATGCTGACTGGAGCTGAAAAGATAGCTCTGCGTTCTCATCACAGATGTGGCTAAGTGTGCTGAGTTTTTTTTTACAGAAAGTTCTGTTGTCAATTTAGTAATGGCTTTATCCATCATCTTGTCAAGCTTTCTTTTACACTACCCCAGTTAGTGATCCAAACCTAATAAATGAAAAAATATCTGAAACTATTAGAGATTGCCAACATATGTTAACTGTCCATCCATGATTGATGTAAAGCCTTCATGTTAAAAAATCCTAACTTGCAGGAATAAACCACATGGCCCATTATGTCAGCACCCCCTCTCCCAAGAGCACCCCAGACAAACATAGCCCATGACCCTGTCTACACAACCCCGCACTTACCATGGCTAATCCGATTAATTTACGTTTGCATGGACATTACTGAGAAATTTGCAACGACGAATACATCTAACATCTTTGTCCTGTGGTAGGAATTCGGAAAAGCTGGCAGAAACCAACACAGACACCGGGTTCCTGGTTTTGTGAGGCAGCTGTTCTAACCACTGACACAGCGAGCCACCCACTGAAATAAGAATTTCATCAATGCTATCCATTTGACAACATGAGGTATTATTATTTTTTTGCTTATGAATGTAATAAAACAAACAGGAGTAGGGAGCATAGAGCATCTCTTCTGAAGACTGAGTTGTTTTGTAACTAAAATATATTAATAGAATTTGTTACAAGTCGCCTAGAGACTAGCAATGTCTCAAAATAAAATTCAACCAATTAATGTTAAAAGGAATATCGCAACAATATTTCATACTTGAAACATAAACTGTCAAAACAGACAAAAACATTTATTGTCTAAGCGCTCTTTTTTGTAGTTTGTTCATATTTCAAAGTAACAGAACACGTTGTTCTTTACAGCAGCGTAAAATTTTCCATTTTTATAGGCATAAACTGCATCGTTCACTCAACATTCAGTTCTGCTTAAACCACAGAAACATGAGGCGAGTCAATACATAGAGTCTACTGTGCCATTCTACATCATAGCTTAATATCGACCACTATCCGTATTCCCAAACCATCTCCAATTTCTTGCTGACCTCACAGTGCTAGAGTCCTGGGTTCGACTCCGGCTTATCTGTGTGGAGTGTACAAACTCTCCCCGTGTTTGCGTGGGCTTCCTCCCACAATCACAAAGCTGTGCAGGTCAGGTGAATTGGCTAGTTGTAGGGTAAGGGAATGGATTTGGGTGGGTTCTTTTCGGAGGGACAGTGAGGACGTGTTGGGCCGAAGGGCCTGTTTCCACATAGTAGAGAATCTAATTAATAAATTAAAATCTTCAAATCTTTGTCTTGAATGGACTTAATATCTAAGCTTCCACTGCAATCTCAGTTAAAGAATTCCAAAAAAGCATATTCGCCTGTAAGCAAATATGCTGCTCTCTTAGTTCTTCCTAAATAATTTCATTGATTTTGGCGTCGAGAACTAATGGAAGTATTTGCTTTTGATACCTACTCTCTCTCTCTCTCTTTTACAATTTTTTTATGTTTCATAGTTTGACTCATATCTTCTAAATTCAGGCAGTCTTGCCACATGTCCTCAATCTCTCCTTAGAGGACAATTCCAGCATCCCAGGAATCTGTCCACCGAAATTCTGATGCATTTCCTCCATGGCCAATGCACTCTCCCTTTGGCATTGTGTTCACAACTAGCCACAGGACTGCAGCTATGGTTTATACAGTATTCCATACAATTCTAGCAATCTCTTTGCTCCTGTATTCAAATTGCCTTGACATAAAACCGAACATAACTTCCTTGTTATCTTTGCATGCTATCTTTCAGTGCCTTAAGAACAAGGACAAATAATTTTCGTGTGGATATCCATCCTTTCATATAACCTATCATTAAAATAAAACTCTGCTTCATCTTTGTTCCTTCATCCTGATGGCAATCTACTGCTCATGGTCTACCAACCTGAGAATAGTGCATTTATTCAAACTCTCCAATTTCTACCTATTAACCAATCCTCACTTACTTCCAGTCTAAATTGATTCTGAACCACCAAGGTGCTACCTGTACTAGTTTCCGTCCTTGGTGTGGTAAGCATTAAGGGCAGAACAGTTAGACATTTCCTATAGATATGCTCTCTGAGATAAATTTAGCTAATTTTACAGGTTTTTTCCAACTCCTGAGTAAATTAAATGAAGTAAAGTCGCATACAAACTTCAGTTCAGATTTCTGTTTGATGTACCACAGAGATTTTTGGCTTCCATTTGCTCCCACAGCTTGTTTCAGATCTAAAAGACTGAATTGTGTCTGAATTTCAAGTGCATTGAAAAACAATCCATGCCGCAAGCACACCTTCATGGCAGAACAAATCTCATGCCTCTTGCAAACAGTTAGTGTGCTGATTAGCGTTAATTTGGAACCCTTCTCGGTTAGTCAACAAAAAGCCTTCAAAATATAACCACTTGGAACGTGACAGCACTCAGATCACGAGAAACGCAGTTATGATTCAGTTACTAATGAGTTCTAGTATGAATATCTCACAAATATTTTGCGACAAAATAGCCTGAGCCCTCCTTGAATTTTCAAAAGCTACCTCATCCAAGTTTTCATCTTGTACCGTTTAGGACAGGTGAGTAACTGCGACGAAGCTGCTCCTCTAACAAGGTTATGTTGTCTTCTTTTTTTTTCCAGAGACGTTGTAAAAGACAACGATTCTGAAAAGTCTAAGTTGAAGGTTTTTCGGGTCAGTTAGATTATAGCTAACAAATACTGCCTCAGGCAAAAGGCTTTTACGTTTTTTTTTAAATTGTACAATGAAAGGAGAATAACCAGTGCTTCCAGCTCAGCTGTTCTCTGGTTTGGTTTGGCCTCAGCAGTCGTGGTGAAAAAGATGCTGAACCCAAAGAAGCATGTCTATGCATATCTCTCTCTGACTTCTCTCCTGTTCGAATGGGTGTCTGATTTTACCTTTTGTTTCACACGGTGTTTATGGGGCTTGTTACAAGTTTGTGGAACAGTACGATTATGTTGGACAGTCTGTTTACAAATAGAGTAAGTTATTCGGTATTCTAATCGCTTTTTTGTGTTTCATTCGGTGATATTGTAAATAAATTCTATTTTGTTGAGAATAAGTGATTGACAAGCTGCATCTCTCCTGGAATACTCACTGTTCACCCGCTTAAAACAACGTTCAAAGATAGGTCCTGGGCCACTTTCTCGAAATATTTTGAGGAGGTCGAGCCTGGTCCATAACAGTAAGTACGCAGTCCCCTTATATAGCAAGCTTATAAATCTAACAATTTTAACATATCAGATGGGGAATTTCCATGGTGAAGTCCTCTGCTTCAGACGTGATGGTAATTGCGGTAATTTACATAATTTACTCTAAATGTTAATGAGAAGCCAGCTTGGTATTGGTCCTAATGACAAAACACATGAAACAGAAATAAATAAAAGCATAAAAAACACCAGTAAAAATAATTTCCTCGTCAATTTAGATAAGCTACTTAGAGTGTGTCTTCCACATTTTAAAGGATTTTGTGCGCAGTTCGCACAATATAAAAAATAGACAAATGGAAATGATTAATCTCTTTAAGCAGTCAATAGGTCCTGTCAGATCTGGTAGGTGACTTTACACTCCTGCAGTATCCAAATGTCTCTTAACATTCATTCTCCAAATAAATGCATATATTGGTCTTAGGTACTCTCAACTGGAAACAATCCAATTCTTTTAAAAAGCGTTACCTTAAATGAAAAAACTTAACCTTTGCACTGGCTTAAATTACTGCAGTCACAATTCTGGACATCCAAGCAAGAGTAAATATTTGCCAAACACCCAACGAAGGTTCTCTGTATTTCTGATGGAAAATGAAATTGACGTAATCTAATTTGACTTCAGACAGGTTCTTGATAAAATCCTTCATGGGCGATTGATAGAGAAGTTCAGAGCCAAGCAAAATTGGCTACATTAATCCAGAATTAGAATTACGGAGCATGGTTTTCGATGTGTCTTTTTTTTGACTGGGACATGTAAATCCAATGGGTTTCCGCAGTGATTAGTGTGTTGTCACCTACTGTTTCTTTTAGATTAGATAACCTATAGTGTGGAAACAGGCCCTTCGGCCCAACACGTCCACACTGACCCTCCGAAGAGTAACCCACCTCGACCAATTTCCCTCTGACTAATGCACCTAACAACTTGGGTAATTTAGCATGGCCAGTTCACCTAACCTGCACATCTTTGGATTGTGGGAGGAAACTGGAGCACTCGGAGGAAACCCACGCAAACACGGGGAGAATGTGCAAACTCCACACAGTCAGTCGCCCGAGGCTGGGATCGAACCTGGGTCCCTGATGCTGTGAGGCAGCAGTGCTAACCACTGAGAATCCGTACCACCCATTAAAAATGGACACGTGATGCATTTGGCAGGGCAAACAAGGCAATGGAACACTTGATATATTGCTGCTGCCTGGAAAAGAACGAAGACCAAAGGGACTTTACTGTTATTGTCCACTGGTCCCTTCTGTTTCTTGGACAGTTGCATAACGTGCTTAAGACAGCATGTGGGATACGATAACAGCTCAGACTGTTAACGATTGAACAGCCAGAGGTTGTGTTGAAACCGTAGAAAATGTTCATTGGGCCAGAACCAGAATATTGTTTGCAGCTGCGAAATTCACATTCCAAAAAGGGACGTGATTGCAGTGGAGACTGTGCAGATGCGATTTCCATTAACATTGCTTGGGTTGAAGAGTTATATTTATGAATTGATATTGGACATTTGAGTGTTGTTTGCTGTGGAGAGTGGAGACTGATTCGCGAAGTGATTGTAATGTGTAAAATTCAGTGGGATACATTTAGTGGAGGAGAAGGATCTTTTTGCCTTGGTGTGGGTATTCTGTTCTTCTTATATTCTGTATCGATATCATTCTAGAATTTTGAACATTGGTTTGCTTTTTTCTTTTTCCCTGCTGATGATTTTACTTCTTCAACTATCCCACTGGCGATTTTGGGAGAATAGTCAAATTGGTCATCATTTCAGTTTGTGGGAAACGCCAGGAGACAAGATGTTATTTAAGACAACTCCATCGTTTCACTTAATGGAGGAATATGACAGATAACTGTCAAAACTAGATAGTTTGCCAGCCTGAATTCGTTGCAGTGTGAGGGGCGTCATTCCATGTTAAGGTTCCATCCCACAGTTACCACACAAAGGTTTTGGGGTCGTTTGCAGTTTAATTTTCAAACTTCAAATGAAAGAGGCTGGTAGCCAACATGTTTGGCCATTTGTGAACGCATCTTATGTGGGCGGCAAGTCCTTCAGCAGGATTGGAACCATAAGGAGATTCTATGTGTTTGGTTCCAAGACCTACACGGCATTAAAATCCCAATTGTCAGTTTGTACTGGTGAATGCTACACAAACCAATGAAACTAGTATGACTGCACGCATTTTCAGAACAGGTGAAGGTAAATTTGTAGATCAGTTTCAGTGTCACCATAATTTATTCTGGGATTTACGGTGAGAGGAGAAAGACATTAAAGGGACCTAAAGGGCATGTTTATTTTCGTGCAGAGAATGTTGTGTGCATGGAATATGCTGTCAGATAAAGTGGTGACGGCCGGTACAGCTACAACGTTGAAAAGGGAATTGGATGTGTACATGAAAAGGAAGGGTTTAGGGGCATATGTGTCAAACGCTAACAAATGGGATTGGGTTAACGTAAAATACCTGGTCGGCAGAGGCCAGTTGGACTTAATGATCTGTTTTCGTGTTGTTCAACTGTATGACTCTCTGACTCTTACATATTGCATGATCAATTGTTACTAATCTGTCTTTAAAGAATATTTTATAGCTCCTACAAGAATGTCCTAGCATTTCCCTGCACAATTGAAAATAAGAACGTGTAAAAAATCCAGACATTCAAGTAAGCATGTCTTATTAAAGCTTTGCCCATTTTGCCCTCCTTCCATTGTTTCACAGAAGTAGCTCTTGTTATTATTTGTAGTGTTTCATCATATTTTACACGAGTGGACTTGCTTCATAATGGGAAAGCAAAAGATCTGATGAAGTATTTTCAAAACTTTTCCAGGAAGTGAAGGCAAATATCACCGAGGCACTCGCCATAATCTTTCAACGTACACTGTACTGCCATAACATATCAAGTCTGCATGAAAGCAGGAATACTGTTAAGGTGTTAAGGTATATGAGGACTGGGCAGATCAATGTGGAGCAGGGAGCAGAAAGCAGGGATACAGATTTTTGGATCTTTGAAATCTTTTCTGGGGCATAGTGACCTGTAAGGTGGGAAAATGTATACATCAACTGGTGACGGACCAATATCATTTTGAGAAGATTTGCTGGAATTGCGCTCAACTCGTTACCCTACTCTGGCACAGGAGGCGGCGGGGTGGGGGAGTGCGAGGTTCGGGGGAGGGGAACATCATAAACAGCAGTGACGGTTGAGGATAGTACAGAAGTTAAAGACATCAAGCAAAATAAACAAAGCAAGCAACAGCATAGCGGTGCACAGGGCTAAATAATGAATAAAATTGTATGTATTTCAAGCAAGAGGCCTGGGAGGTAAGGCAGACGAACTCAGGGCATGGATGGCAACACGGAGCTTTGATATTGCTGCCATTAGGAAAACATGATTAAGGGACAGCCTTGCTCAGGAGATCAGATGTTAAAGGTCGGATAGAATGGAGGTAAGAGAGGGACCACAACAGTACTTAGGCAGGTTATTCCAGAAGGGTGGTCTCGTGAGGCTCTACATGTGGAACTGAGAAATAAAAAGGGGATTGTCACATTGAAGTGATTGTACAGTAGACCTATAATCGTTATCGTAAATATGAGGAGCAAATATGTAAGGAAACAACAGATAACTATAAGAAGGAACAGCATTTTATTAGTTGGCGATTTCAACTTTCGAAATATTGATTTGAACTGCCATACAGTTAATATTTTGCAAATGCAAGATTTTTTGAAGGGTTTGCAGTAAAACGTTTCGCAATAGGTGCACCACCAACAGAAGGAATAAAGTTCAATCTTCACTTGGGAAATAAACAGTACATGTATTCAGATGTCATTGGAGAAGCACTTTGGAACTTTGACCATAACTCTATTAGCTTTGATCTAGTTTTGGAAAGGGATTGGTATGGTCCACAAGGTAAAGTTCTAAATTGTAGCAAGGCCAATTTTGATGCCGTTAAACTACAACTGTCAAAATTGACTGCGGGAGTTTGTTCGCTGGTAAATGGATACATGGCTTGTGGGTGGATTTCAGAAACGAGGTAAAGTAAAATCAGGGCCAGCGTGTTCCTGTTGATGAGAAGTGCAAGTGTGGCAGGAGTAAACGGCACTGGGTGACTGGAGATATTGAGGTCAAAAAGAAGAAACGATTAGGCTGGAATCACCTGAACGCCCTGAGGAATCTCAGGATGTCGACGTATTCTTAAGAGGGAAATCTGGAAAGTAGTAATACAAAGGGGACTTGAGATTGCTTTGGCAGATAAGATTAAGGAGCATCCAAAGATATTCTGCTATTATTAGGGGTAGAAGGATAAGTAGAAAGAGACTCGAGCCTCTTAAAGATCAAGTGAAAATCTATTTGAGGAGCCACAGGAGATTATAGAAATTCTAAACGAATATTCCTTCTCAGTATTTTCAATGGAGAACGACATGGAAGCTGGAGAACTCAGGGAAATAAATAGTAACGTTTGAAAAGAGTACACATGACAGAAGATAACGTGCTGGAGGTCTTAAAATGCTTATAGGTTGATAAAACTCGGGACATATTCCAGGACATTGTGTGAAGCCAGGCAGGATTTCGCGATGCTGATGGCAAGTCAATTTTGTCATCAAAAGCCACGAAAGAGGTGTTGGAAGATTGGTCTATAACTGATGTTGCGCTATTATTTAAGATCAAAACCTCTCAAGATAAGTGAAGAAGTTAGCCTACAAGCCAAATTCCTCGTATTTTTAAAGGCAATTGAATTGTGTTATGTTCTGGATGCAATTTGATTGGTCAAACCACAACGCTTGAAGCAAAACACACTTTATTTTAGCACTACAGTTAAAACCCAAACAGAGAGAAGAATCTGGTTAACCTAATTTTATTGAAAAGCTTGACAGAATAATTTATTATTTCACGACTAAACAGCAACTCCTACCATGCAGCAACATTCCATAAACACACCTTTAGCAAAGGCAATTTCAATGAAATAGATTATATGACATGAAATTCTCCAGTCCAGAAGGGAAGAATATCAGTAGAAAATTCTGAAAGGTAGAGTGAGTGAGACAGAGACAGAGAGAGAAAGAGAACTCAAGCATTCTGCAGTGACCGGGGAGGGGGGGGGGGGGGGGGGGGGATGTTTTGCAGCTTACAAATTCCATCAGCTACTGAATGTTTAACTAAAATCCGGGTTTTGTGGGAGATTAGCCCTACTCCTTAATGCTGCTTTATTGTTCCAACATTAGAGTAAAAACTCAACGACTTACAAGCTGTTTACTTTGTTAACCTGAAGCAGACCAATCCGTGAGTCTGTCTCAACATTTCATCACGAAAAAAGGACAAAATACATCTCTTAAAGCCACAGAATCGTCACAACTCCACCTTTAAAAAAAATATATACAAAGATGTCTTCATTAAAAAAAACTTGCTCT
This sequence comes from Chiloscyllium plagiosum, assembly GCF_004010195.1. Lineage (NCBI taxonomy): Eukaryota > Metazoa > Chordata > Chondrichthyes > Orectolobiformes > Hemiscylliidae > Chiloscyllium > Chiloscyllium plagiosum. Next base: position 13,458,812 of record NC_057746.1, on the reverse strand, counting down.
TACGTGATTAATACACTATAATGTAAGTTAATACACTCAGTCAAGTTGACATTCAAAATTGTAATTCATTTCAATCCATTTCTTCCATTGTCAAATATCTTTGTCTTCACTAATTAAAGACATGACAATGTATCAGTAATTACGTTCTCTCGCCTTGACAGCTGCATAATTTTCATATTAAATAGCTGAAATAATAATCTCTGCCTAAATAGCCTATCATTTTAATTCTCGTTTCTTTTTCCAATAATTTTAGGAGGTTATGATCAGTATCTGAAGAAAGAAGGGTAGCAAAGACTGGGTGTAGGACCATTGGGAGCAGCCACTTTGGCGTGAGCGATTCGGCGCGGCCAGTTTGGCGTGTCCCATTTCGGTGCAGACCCACTGTGGAGCGAGCGATTTGGTGCAGCTCTTAATTATTCCTTTTCAGGCTTACTTACAAGCATTAATGAAAGCAATAAAAAGAAAAATAATGTTTATCCTCTTCAGTAAAAATGTTAAAAAGAAAATAAAAATGAAAGAAATAAGGCAAATACAAAATTGTTGATGGCATTTTAACGGGTTTTATTTTATTTTAATAATTTGGATATTAATATATTTTATTTTTATATATTTTAATAATAGTAGTTTAATAACTACTACTGAATAACTACAAAACAGTTCTGCCCCGAAATGGGTCTGCACTGAAATGGGTCGCGCCAAACTGGCCGTGCTGAATCACTCACGCCAATATGTCTGCGCCGGTCGGTCCCACTCCGGCAAAGACTTCTTAAAGGAGTAGCTTCGTTACAAATTGTACCAACGTCCACCACTTCCTCTGGCAGCACATTCCATATGCGCACCAACCTTTGCATGATAAAAATGCTGCTTAGATCCCTTATAAGTTTTTCCTCTTCCGCCCTCAACTTATGCCCTCGAGTTCTGGTCGACTCACAACAGGGAAAAACCTTTTTCTATTTACCATATCCTTGCCTTTGATGACTTCTTAAAGCTCTGCAAAGTCACGCCTCAGCATCCAACACTCTAAGGAAAACCGCCCTCGCCTACTCAGCCTCTCCCTGTAGCTTAAACTCTCCAATCCTGACAAGATCATTGCAAGTCATTTCTGAACACTTCCAAGTTTCACAACATCCCTCCCATGTGAACGAGACCAGAATTGCATACAATAATCCAAAAGTGACCGAAACATTCTTCTGTACAGCCGTAACATTACTTCTCAATTCTCATACTTAATGTTCTGACTAATAAAGCATACTAGCCTTTACATTAGAACAGGAACAACGATTTATTTCACTAAAATGTAAATTAAGTAAATTTAAGTAAATTATGTAGAAATCTTACAAACTTTGCCGTAGCATATCAGATTTGGGATTTCCATGGTGAAGTCATTTTCGTCTGTACTGATGGTGTGGCAAGGCTGTTCCTTTAACAAGGCTATGTTGTCCTTTTTTTGTTCAGAGAGGTCATAGAAGGCACAGACTCCGAAAAGTCTAAGTTGAAGGGTTTCGGGACACTTCGATTGTGGATAACAGATATTGCCTCAGAACAAAGCCTTTTAAGTTTTAAAAAATAATCACTTGTACAATGAAAGAGGAGTGGCCAGTGCTCCCAACTCAGCTTTCACTCGTTTGGTTTGGTTTTAGCACTGTAGTGCTGTAAAAGCTGCTGGTCTCAAAGAAGCAGGTCCATGCTGATCTCTTGTAAGACACTGTGTTTGATTTTACGTTTTCTGCCAAGCAATGTTTATGGGGATTGTTGTGCCAAGCAATGTTTGTGGAGATTGAAGTGTTTGGTACAGCATCATTAAGTTGGAAAAATCTGTTGAGCTTTCGGATAGGTTAAGTTATTCCGTGTTCTGTTCTCTTTTGTTTGTGCTTAAATTGGTAATCTTTTAAATAAATTTTGTCTTGTTCAAAACTAGATGGTTTGGCCAGCTGCATCACTCCTGGAATATTTGTGTTAAACCTGATTTAAAGAATTAGTAAAGTTAGGGTCACGGCTACTTTCTTGAAATGTTTTGAGGGGATCTGGTCTGGTCCATGGTTAATTGTGATAATTGCTTAATTCATTAGCTATGTTAATGAGATGTTAATGAAAAAGGTACAGAAGCAGAACCAAAGAAAAGTATGAAATATAAGCAATAAATAAACTCCTTCATTGACTTATATGTGCTGCTTCCCCTGCCTCTTCTAAATTTGAAGTGATTGTGCGTGTAGTTAACATACTAATGAATAGAAGGAATACAGAAATTGGATCAGTGTGTCTCCTTCGTCAATAATTAAGGTGATGACAGATCTGGTGGATGAAAGATACATTCATATTTTATTCAAATTTCTCTTAGCATCCATTCTCCAAACATGTGCAGGTATTGATCTTAGAAATTCTCAACGAAAGTCAATTCATTGCTACTTGAGATAGAAAATTTCAAAGAATCATTATCTGACCACAATAAGCTCACCCTTCTCAGCGACTTAAATGACTGATTCTTCATTTTGCAACTGCAGCCACAATTCCGGAAATCCATCCACAATCTATTCACCTCAACGGATCTTCCACCAACAGCCCTCCAACCTCAGTGTCTAGGAACCCCGTACTGCCTGATTTTACCTATTACCAAACATTTACAAACCGTTCAACCCGTCGTCTCAGCCGACTCCTGCCTCAATGAACTTATCTCCACACTGTCCTGTCCCTCTTGTTCCCGAATCTCCCTACATACATTCGAAATACCAACCAAGAAATGTTCAAGGGCTCCGTTTCAACAACCTTTGCAAGAACGATTTGCAAAGACTTCTACTGAAAGAAATAATATCATTTCAACTGTGATGATACTGTGCCTTGAAGAGATATGCTCCGTTCTGTTTTTCTTCCTAAGAGATGCTGCCACAGTGGTGAAAAAATGCCTCATTCATCAATCAAATGGTAAACAGCTTTGGGTTCTCCGTGGCTGAATATCTTAAAGAAAGACAAAAGAGGTTTGAGTGGCAGGGTAAGGCAGATACATGTCTTGACTTCAGTTCTTCTTTCAGTTAGTTGAATAGGGCTTTTTGTCTAGGTGCGGGACGAGAACGTTTGAGTTATCTGCTGCAACAGTAAAGTCTTAAACAGTGACGTGTTTTGCACCAGGCCAGATTCCCTCAAAACGTTTTAAGAATATAGCCCAGAAACCAACGGACGTTTTGTTTATTTAAATGACAGGTGCAGAGTAAATATTCCAGGCGTGATACAGCTAGCCAAACCACTTGGCTTTAAGCAAAACAGATTTTATTCACACACGCGATTGTGACTCAAAGAAAAAAAATAGAATAAATGAACTTATTTGAAAACCTGACCGAACCTAACACAACTTAATGACTGCTCCAATTACCGCAACATCATATAAATACACCTCTTAGCAAATAGAAAATTCGAACACAGGCTTTACAGGAAGAACAGATTTCAGAGAGAAAGTTCTGGCAAGACCTCTGTTGAAGCATGGAGTCCCTCTATTCGCTGCAGCTGCTTCTCTGCTACCAGTAGTTTTCTTGCTAAAATAAAACCAAATGAGGATGAATCTGATCTGGGAGAACTGGCCGCTTCCCTTTAATTGCACAAATGTATTTTTAAAAAAAACTGAAGGACTCCTCTGATTGTTGACTTAGGCAACTTCTGTTCGCCATGTCCGGTCATTAGCTGTTTTGCTTTATTGGCTTTGAGCATATCGCTCGGCAACTCTCTCTCAATCTTATGAGGAGAAAATACAACTCATAATGTTGTCACAAATGGCAGAATAGGCTACCTATACGATCCCTTTGAAATAAATCGAAGACAGAATGCACTTGTTAAACTGATAATATGGTCACTGAAGGTTCCACTTAAAAATCAAAGAGGTAAGAATGCTACTTTCGGTGTTTCTTTCTGATAGATGTAGATAAACAGTGCGTGAGAATAATAACTTTTTGAATTGCCTTTGACTAGGGTATGTTTGTGGGAGGCTGCCTACACTGGAACAGTTGATGATTAATTGTTAAATAAGGCATTGCATTGTTAATTCTTTTATTTGGTAAAGTTATTTAAATTCGCCTTTTTGTTGGATTTTAACTGTTTGGGAAGAAAAAAGTGTGTTTTCATTAAAGCTTAGCTGTCGATCAAACGAATTGAAAAAAATAAATAATTTAATTTCGAGGTTATCTTCATGATGTGCTTTGCAGTGTATAGTTGGGGTGGTGGTGCAGACAGTTCTGGGCCATAACAAATTGTGGAATTTTCTGGGAACAAGTCTCTAATTCCAGGTTGGAATTAGGATTATTTTTAAATGGGTGATAATTCATTTTTCAACAGCGACACTCGAACTCCAGATGTTCCCATTAGTTGAAATGTCCTTCATTTTCATACGTGTTTCAACCAAGACACAACTTATTCAGCTCTACTGTAAACAGTCCGAGCTTGGATCAAAAAGCAATCACTCGAATCCAGGCATAACTCTACGAAATCAGCATCAAAATGTCTCCAGCTCATTTACATTCATCATTGAATAAGGTGAAATAATGTGAAACGTCTTGTGCACAGTAATTTAGATATGCTTCAGCAGTTCCCTGTGTAAAGAAGCATAGGCAACTCAGTTTTGCTTTCAATTCTTGTGCTAGCTATTAATATGGCATTAAATGTACCATATATCATCTGCATCTTAATTATGTTTATTTTAAATTATTTACGTGTTACAAATACACTTAAACACTTCTTGTCTAAACACTCTTTTTGCAGACTGAAATACTTTAAACTATAGAACAAGCCTTTCGTTTTCTTTTCTTTCCAGCACAATGGAACTCCCCATTTTTACAGGTAAATACTTTATCATTTAATCATTATTCAATTCTCCCAAAACATAGAAGCAGGAGTACAGTATTCAAACCTTAGAGCCTATTCTGCCATTTGTGACAACATTATGAGGTGTATTTTCTCCTCATAAGATTGAGAGAGAGTTGCCGAGTGATATGCTCAAAGCCAATAAAGCAAAACAGCTAATGAGGCTTCAGGATTTTTAAAAATTAAAGGTGGAACACTAGAAGCAGGATGAATGTGCGGGTTCAAGCTTCCAAACAACCAAGATTGTAACTTTAGCTAACAGCACTATATGTTGGGGTTGTTAAAGCTGTTATGTCTTGCTCTTTTTGTTCCAGTTAACTGTTGGGGTTCTCTTCATGTTATTAGAATTACGTGTGATACCATCTATTTTTCTCAATTTGTCTTTACCAAGGGTGTGTTTGTGGGATGTAACAACAATGGAATATTTGCTGTTTTGTAGTTAAATAATCTGTTATTCACTTCAGTTTTCCAATCGAGTTAACGTTTGCAAATGTTTCCTTCTCCTGTTGTCGGTTAACTTTGGTGTAAATGCAAAGTGTCTAAGAGAAAGTGAGGACTTCAGATGCTGGGAGATCACAATGGATAAGTGTGGTCCTGGAAAAACACACCAGGTCAGGCCCCATCCGTGGAGCAGGAAAGTCGACGTATCGGGCATAAGCCTGCTCCTGGGATGCTGCCTGAACTACTGTACTTTTCCAGCGCCACAAATTTTGACGTAAGCATATGGGAGGTTTTGCTTAAAGACGAGTGGTTTGACCAATAGAATTGCATCTGGAACACAACACCACACACTTACCTTAAAAGTAAATAAAACGTTAGGGTCTGGGCTATCTTGTTAATATATTTTGCAGGGGTTTGGTCTGTTCCTTAATGCGTCCAAGATCATAACTGACCATCTATTGCAATTCAAAGTTTCCAAACCATGTCCCATTTGCATGATGTCATTAATAACTATATAAAGTCTATAAACCTCGGTCTTGGTGTACTTTATTAATGAGCTTCACAATACCTTCTGATAATGAACTCCAAAAGAACTTATCACTCTGTGAACGAATATCTTCCTGATTCCTAAATAACTCTATCTATCCTATGTTATTCCATTTTCGTCCATTTGATAATCCAGTGACCACTTCAATGTCCTTAAAGTTGGTGAGCCTACTATTGCTGCAGAAAGATAGTTCTACGCCCCTACTACTGTCTGAGTAAAGAAACTACCTCTGACATCTGTCATCTAGCTGCCACCCCTGAGTTTAAAACTATGCCTCCTCATACCAGCCATCGCCATCCGATGAAAAGGGCTATTACTGTCCACCCTATTAGCGAGTTTTCAGAAAATGTGTAGCTCAGGTTGAGGTTCTGGATTTGGGTTTGCTCGCTGAGCTGGAAAGTTCATTTTCAGACGTTTTGTCAACATACTAGCTAACATCATCAGTGCTTCGGAGGAAGCACTAGTGGCCTGGCCCGCTTTCTATTTATGTGTTTAGGTTTCCTTGGGTTGGTGGTGTCATTTCATGTGGTGACGTTATTTCCTGTGTTGATGTCCTTTCCTTTACTTTTTCTCAGGGGGTGGTAAATGGGATGGAAGTCAATGTGTTTGTTGACAGAGTTCCGGTCAGAAGGTCATGCTTCTTGGAATTCTTGTGCGTGTTTCTGTTTGGCTTGTCCTAGGATGGATGCGTTGTCCCACTGAATGTACTGTCCTTCCTCGTCTGCATGTAAGGATACCAGTGAAAATGGATCATGGTTATTTTGTTGCTAGTTCATGTATCCTGGTTGCTAGTTTTCTACCTGGTTGTCCAATGTAGTGTTTGTTACAGTTCTTGCAAGGTATTTTGTAAATGACATTAGTTTTGTTTGTTGTCTTTCACGGGTCTTTATAGGGTCTTTCAAGTTCATTAAATGTTTTGTTAGTGTGTTGGTGGTTTTGTGGGCTACCATGTTGCCAAGAGGTCTGAGTAGTCTGGCAGGCATTTCCGAGATGTATTTGATGTAGAGTACTAGGCCGCCTGGACGTGTTTTGTCTGCTTGGTTGAGTTTGTTGCTGAGAAAACAAACCTTCCAGCTCAGCGAGCAAACCTACATCCAGTTCTCCCTAACCCTCTGATTAGCAAACTTCGTGGCATATGATAAAGAAAACAGAAATTTTATAAAAAGCCAATAAATTATGAACAAAAATAATTTCCCTGATCAATTAAGGTCTTTTGTTTCTATCGCCTATTCTGAATTTGAAAGGACTTTCTACGGAATGCAATTGTTAACTACTGAAACCAGTATGATTGTACGCACGTTGAAAGCAGGTGAATCTAAATTGGTGGATAAGTTTAATGGGCCCCGTAATTAATTTTGTATCACCATTCCAGACCCTTGAATTCTCCGTCTCATTGACTGGATATCGAAGGTTTCCTGCTTGTCAGTAAACTCAAACGGCTTTGAACGGATAAAATTTAATGTTCCATAAAATATTTCCTCAGTGCTTTGCCGTCACAGAAAGCTGTTATTATGTTGTGTGGCAGATTATTAAACCTGCGACTATTTGCACATTAAAAATGAAAAAAAAACAACATCCATTAACGGTGAAGTGATCCTGAAATTAATATTGGAATCACAGTTGCAACACAGTGCATGAACGAACAGTAAATGAAGACCGTGCGACCAGAGTTTACAGGAAGCCGCACACACAGACGAGATGTTTAACTATAGAAGCAATCATCCCAACATCCACAAACGGAGCTGCATCAGGACATTATTTAAACAGGCCACAGCACACTGCAACACCCAGGAACTACGCGCAGAAGAAAAATACCTATTCAAGAAGAACGGGCACCCAATTAACACAGTCATCTGATTCTTAAACAACAAACCCAAACAAGAAGACAAAACACGCCTAGATATTCTAACCACATTAACACACATCAACGACATCTCTACCAGACAACTTCGTCCACTAAGCAACATGTTAGCCCACAAACCTATCAACACAATTAAACATCGGCTGATGACCAACACGTTTAAACAGTGGCTGATGAACGTAAAGGACGCTACACAAACAAGCACTAAAACCCATATAATTTACTAAATGAAATGTGAGGACTGTAAGAAACACTACATCGGACAGGCAGAAAATTCGCCACCAGGCTACAGGAACGATAACTAGCCACCAAAGGACATGACCAACTATCACTAGTATCCTTTCATACAGGTGAAGAAGCACACCACTTCGACTGGGACAACACATCTATCCGAAGAGAGGCTAAACAGGGACATAAACAGAAATTCCTAGAGGCTCGCATTCAACTGGAACTCCATTGACAAACACATCGATTTGGAACCCATTTACCAATCCCTAAGGAAAATAACCCGAAATGGTATCACTCACTTTAAGAGATCAAGACACATAAATAGAAAGCGGGACATACCATCAATGCTTCGCTGGAGGCTCACCGATAATGTTACCTAGCATGGTGATGAAACATCTGACAACAAACCTTCCAGCTTAGCGACAAAACGTACAACCTGAACCTCAACCTGAGCTGCAAATCTTCTCCAAAATTGCAAGCAGTCATTTAGATTGCAAAATGCTGACTTTGAGGCTGCAGAGATGAGCGCAATGCACTTGGTACTTGCTGTGAGCTCAATAATTTTAAGCAGGAATAAGAGAATGCGGGAGTAACATTCGATACTTTCTGCCTGCCTGTATGTATGCAATCAGAATGATATCTGAATTCTCGAAACCATCAGGACAAAAACGCTCACTTGAGCAGCATTGACTAGTTTAATAATTGTTCCATCCATCATTGGCGCTGCATTGTTAATGTTTCGTATCCACAGGAGAATCGGAAGTATTTCACAAAGTTTCACGGGTAAAATCGCTTTCTCCGACCTCTTAAACAGACAAGTGGAACAGTCTAAATTTCCTCTCAAATTAGACATCATCCTAATTTAGAAAATGAACTAAATTCCTGATGAAAAGCTTACGCTCGAATCCTCGATTCTTCTGCTCTTCGGATGCTGCCGGGCCGACTGTGCTTTACCAGCACCACACGTTCCGACTCGGATCTCCAGCATCTGCAGTCCTCACTCGCACATGATGCATTCATCCTGATTGTGTGAAAATCCTGAAGCTAAGATCTTAACAGTGAACTTTTTCTTGGACTTTAGTGTCTCCATAAGCCGAGCAATGATCATCTGTTAAACATTAACCAAAAATGGAGAGCAACTATACATGTGGTGATCTAGGCAATTCCGCACAACGACTTATTACTTAAGAACACAGAGGTGACATTTGTTGACATGACAAGTGTCTTAAAGTCACTATTTTTGTGACTTCTGCTGAGGATGGAAAAAAGAGCACCATATTCTCTGAGTCACTTTCGCTAATAGTTGAGTTCCATTGAGCCTGGTAATACTCTGACAATTACCCATAAAACATGCTGGGCCGCTGTAATCTATTGACATGTATATGAGTGATAAAGACATTAAAAAGATGGTTTGCTTGTACCTTGGCTAGACTGGCTTTAGCATGCTCACACGGACATTTGCAAATATAGTTTGGAGAGATTAATCTGGAGCTGGAGCAAGAGTGGGAGCTCTGGTTCACGGGAAGTAAAAGTAGAAATCAAGTGTTGAGTAAGAAATACAACTGAAATGAAGCATCGCGTTTCAAGGTCAGAATAAAAGAAACGAAAGAAGGATGCTTGTTGCATATGCAAAAGGCTTGATGATTTGAAAGCAAAAATTGAGTTAATTGGTTATGATTTATTTACTTAGTTATTTGGCTCAAAGACTGGTGTTTGAAAAAAAAGGTTTTCAATTCATGCCCCCTGGAGAGAGGCAAAGACGTGCTGTTTGGAAGACCTTAACCTCTCTTGTGGTCGCTGCGGCTAGTCTATTTAATTAAATGAAAATTACGACTGGAGCTAGTGATATAAGTTCTTCTTTTCTCTCACGTAAGTAGAGGGAAAATATATTAACGGGACCTAAGGGGCAACTTTTTCGCACAGGTGTGTGTATGGAATGAGCTACCAGAGGAAGTGGTAGAGGCTGGTACAATTGAAGCATTTAAAAGGCATCTAGATGGATATATGAATAGATTTAAAGGGATATGAGGCAAGTGCTGTCAAATGGGGCTAGATTAGGTTAGGATATCTGGTCAGCATTGACGAGTTGGACTGAAGGGTCTGTTTCCGTGTTGTACTTCTGACTCTAACTCTAAATGACAAGCTGTCTCTGTAGAGTGCCACAGGGATGGGATGAGATGATAATCTCAATTATGTACGATTTAAGCTGGATGAGTGGACTGAATGTACGATAGTGAAATTTAATGATACCAAGTTAAGAGGTGAGTATGCAAAGGAGTTAAGTGAATGGTTAAAATTTGATAGATGGAGGATTATGTGGATAAATGTGAATACTCCCATTTTGGATGGAATAATAGATAATTTAAATGGGAAGAACTATAACCGAACTTGTGGTAAAGAGGAATCTGGATGTGCTAGAGCATAAATGAAAATTGAACTGGAAATAGTGATTCAGAAGGCAAAAGAAATGTTGCTTATGGCAAGGAGAATAGTAATTAACTTCCATGGTAGTTGTTCAGGGTTTTGGTGAGACCACATTTGGAGTAGTATATAATTTTGTTCTTAGGGTGCAGGGAGATAACTGATTCAGAAACAGCTCAGAAAATGTTTAGTTGACTGATTCCTGGGGTCAAGGACTTATCTTGGGAGGGAAGGCTGAACCGTTAGCTCCATATTGGTTGATGTTGAGAAACATTAAGTGACCTTATAGGAACACAAAGAAGGGACAGAATACAACGGAATGTCAGGTGTGTGTGTCTGTGTGTGTGTGTCTGTGTGTGTGTGTATGTGTGGGGGGGGGGGGGGGGTGTTTTCTTTTATGGGGGAAGCTCAGTAAATTTTTTAGGGGAAGTCTCCTTTTTAAGACTTGACACATATTGAGGGCCATCAGAATGTGGAATTTTAATCACAGCAGCTGGTGGAGGCTGGATCTTTAAATTCAAGGCAATTTCACTGAAGCTTATCAAAAAATCTAAAGAGTCATGGGTTAAGGGAAGTAGAGGTGAGACCACACAAGAGCAGCCATGATTTTATTGAATAGAACAGCAGACTTAAAGGGCTGAATACCTACAATTGTTCTGATGATTGTACATTGGTATTCTGGGTAATCCAAATGGAGGACAGGGGAAAACTGTGGCTGTAAGAACTGCTCCTTTTTGAGGTTTCTAGGTGTTGGAGGTGATTTCCTTGAATTACAGGAGCAACTATTTCATAACTGTTTCATATGCTGTTCCATTGTTTTGGAGTTTCGAGAGAAAAAGTTTAAACAACGGCACTTTAAAAGGAGGAAAGACAGATAAAGAAAGCAAGCACATAGTCAAAAGGGAGACAGACACCTGCTAACTGACAATGAATCTGCACAATTACTGCCTTTGCTGTTTCAGTTCTTGTTTCTCTGGATAGCAGAGTGTATCTAGAAAAAGATTAACAGTGAAATGCACAGCTAACCTTGGAGGAACCAGCACAGGAACAGAGTTCATAGTTTTTAAGTGTACTTTTGCTGTAAGTCTGCAGTACTGAATAGAGTTAAAAATCACGCACCAGGTTATAGTCCAACCACCTGATGAAGGAGCGGCACTCTGAAAACTAGTGCTTCCAATTAAACCTGTTGGACTATAATTTGGTGTTGTGAGATTTTTAACTTTGTAAACCCAAATCCAACACTGGCATCTCCAAATCAGTACTGAATAGAGTCAGAGTCATAGAGATGTACAGCATAGAAACAGACCCTTCGGTCCAACCTGTCCATGCCGACCAGATATCCCAATCCAATCTAGTCCCACCTGCCAGCAACTGCCCATATCCCTCCAATCCCTTCCTATTCATATACACATCCAAATGCCTTTTAAATGTTGCAATTTTACCAGCCTCCTCCAGCTCTGGCAGCTCATTCCACACATGTACTACCCTCTGTATGAAAACGTTGCCCCTTGGGTCTCTTTACCCTCTCACCCTAAACCTATGCCCTCTAGTTCTGGACTTCCTCACCCCAGGGAAAAGACTTTGTTTATTTATCCTATCCATGCCCCTCATAATTTTGTCATGCTCTTCTATAAGGTCACCCCTCAGCCTCCGACACTCCACGGAAAACAGCCGCAGCCTTTCAGCATCTCCCTATAGCTCAAAACCTCCTAACCTGGCAACATCCTTGTAAATATTTTCCGAACCCTTTCAAGTTTCGCAACATTTTCCAATGGGAAGGAGACCAGAATTGCACGCAATATTCCAACAATGGCCTAACCAATGTCCTGTACAGTCACAACATGACCTCCCAACTCCTGTACTCAACACTCTGACCAATAAAGGAAAGCATACCAAACACCACCTTCACTATCCTATCTACCTGGGACTCTACTTTCAAGGAGTTATGAACCTGCACTCCAAGGTCTCTTTGTTCAGCAACAGTCCCTAGGACCTTACCATTAAGTGTATAAGTCCTGCTAAGATTTGCTTTCCCAAAATGCAGCACCTCTCATTTATCTGAATTAAACTCCATCTGCCACTTCTCAGCCCATTGGCCCATCTGGTCCAGATCCTGTTGTAATCTGAGGTAACCTTCTTCACTGTCCACCATAGCTCCAATTTTGGTATCATCCACAAACTTACTAACCATACCTTTTATGCTCCTATCCAAATTATTTATATAAATGACAAAAAGTAGAGGACCCAGCGTGGGTTTGTTCTTGATTATGTTCAATTGAAGTGTCTCTTGCAGTTCTGGTCTCCTGTCTATCCGAAAGATGTTGTGAAACTTGAAAGGTTCCGAAAAGATTTACAAGGATATTGCTAGGGTTTGAGCAGTAGGGAGAGGTAAATAGGCTGGGGCTGTTTTCCCTGGAGCATTGGAAGCTGAGTGTTCTAGAAGTTTATAAAATTGAGGGGCATGGATAGGATAAGTACAGTCTTTTCCCTGGGGTGGGGGAGTCCAGAGTCCAGTATAGGTTTAGGGTGAGATGGGAAAGATATGAAAGAGACCTAAGGGCAAATGTTTCACAGAGGGTGGTGCGAGTATAGAATGATTTGCCAAAGGAAGTGGTGGAGGCTAATACAATTACAGCATTTAAAAGGCATCTGGATGGGTATATGAATAGGAAGGGTTTAGAGAGATGTGGGCTGAGTGCTGGCAAGTGGGAACAGATTAGATTAGGATATCTGGTCAGCATGGACAAGTTGGACCAAAGGGTCTGTTTCTGTGCTATACAGCTGACTGAGTATGTAGTAATCACGCAAGTAAATAAACAAAAGATATGTTGGTATTAATAAGAATGCAGAACCATTAGAAACAACTGGCATCGACAAATGTTGAGCAGTGTTTGAGTTTTTGAACCAAGTCTGGAACATCTGAAGTGTTTAATGTGTGAGGTTCATGCTTCCTCAAGCTTCAACCGTTTGGTGTATGTCCCCATCTAAGGACAGTGAAGCTTTATGATAAGTACTGCAATTTTTTTTATAATGTTGATATTAAGTAAAAGATACTCTTTTGGTTAATATTAGACTTACTCACTGGTTTGGTTGGCAATAATGAATCAAACATTTGACATTAATCTGATGTGCATGTGACTTAATTCCCCTAGTTTTCATGGAATGAATGCTTAGTCATATTGTCTCTATTCAAAATATTTAAGTTAAAACCAAATTAGGAGGGCTGTTATGGCAGAGTGGTAAAGTCCCTACCTGAGCCAGGAGGTGTGGAGTTAAGCCCATCTCTTCTAGAGGTAGTAAGAAAATATTTGAACAGGTTAATTTGAAAATTTCTAGACTGAGGAACTCCTGCAGATATGTCCATGGACTGCGATGATTGACCTTAAACAATCTCAAATCATGGGGCTCTTGTAGTGCAGTGGTAGTATCCCTGCCTCTTGGGGTGTGTGTGTGTGTGCCTTGCACCTAGTGGTCACGTCCTTATCTATAAACAAGAAGGTCTGGGTTCATGTTCCACCTGCCAGGGAGATGCAATTGTGTCTGAATAAGTTGACTTAATTTGATATTTGAAATTTGATAATAATTTCCCAAAGTATCTCACCCCAGTGGGTATTCAGGGGGCTTTGGAAATGTGCCGCTGTCTTTCCCTCCAGCTTGTTTTCATACCTTACATTGTGATTACTGTGGACGGTACTGATATTTTAATACAAATGACCGTCAGGCTCAGACCTGCACTAACTCCATCTGTGTCTCTGTGCCTCTCAGAGACTCTCACCTTGAGCATAGCTGCCGGCTGTGAGTTTAACAGCTCCGGGAACTGGACCTACTTTGACCAGTTCATCTATGACCAACAGCTGATCATGTATTTCGACTTTAACCAGAAGAGGTTCATTGCGGTGAAGGACTGGATGAAGTCTTATGCGGAGAGATTCATTAAAGAGAGAGGGGAAGCCATATACCAAGAAGTGTTCGCTGCATGTCCGGCTACCATTGGTATCCTGGAGAGAGGTGCTGCCCTGGAAAGGTGAGAGCGGCCCGTGGGGTGGGGGCACAGGGAGATATCAGCAGTGCCCCCGCCCCAGTGTGTGTCTGAGGGGAGAGCTTTCCTCACTTTCCCAACACTGCACCGCACTGGAAACATGGTCCCAGACTGAGTCTGAGTTAGAGATCCTCAGCCCGCACGCTGTTCCTGTTACCTAAAACTCCTCCAACCCTATTGCACAATCAGCCCTCTGCAACCTCAAAAGATTATGGTGCACAGGCCCACTTGGCCCATTATGAACGTACCAGCTCTTCAATCATCATGACCTACTACAAATCTCCCGCCTTTATTCCATATCCCTATACCATTTCTATCCAAATAATCAACCCAGTCCCCCTTGTATGCCTCCATTGAACCCTGCCTCAACCACATGCACTGTGTTTAAGTGTTCTGACATGACCTTTGCTAGACATGGTGGACGTGGACTTTAGTCTACCATGTGGAACCTTTGTCAAAGACTAAATTAGTAAACATAGAACATAGAAGAATACAGCGCAGTACAGGCCCTTCGGCCCTCGATGTTGCGCCGATCCAAGCCCACCTAACCTACACTAGCCCACAATCCTCCATATGCCTATCCAATGCCCGCTTAAATGCCCATAATGAGGGAGAGTCCACCACTGCTACTGGCAGGGTATTCCATGAACTCACGACTCGCTGAGTAAAGAACCTACCCCTAACATCTGTCCTATACCTACCCCCCCCCCCCTTAATTTAAAGCTATGCCCCCTCATAATAGCTGACTCCATACGTGGAAAAAGATTCACACTGTCGACCCTATCTAAACCCCTAATCATCTTGTAAAATCATCATGTTGACAATCCCTAATCAGCCCTTGCCTTTCCAAATACATCCTGTCCCTCAGGATTCCTTCCAACAACTTGCCCACCACCGACATCAAGCTCTCTGGTGTATAGTTCCCTGGCTTGTCCTTACCACCCTTCTTAAACAGTGGCACCACGTTAGCCAACCTCCAGTC